>NC_090941.1:549530030-549830030 GCF_040938575.1 Ambystoma mexicanum | reverse complement strand
AAGTGGGCCAGAGGGGTAAGGTAAATGTTGAAAAGTCACAGCTAGAGGATAGAGCCCTGAGGGACACCGCAAGACGAGAATGAGGTGGAGGAGAGAAAAGGGCCCAGTTGCACTTGTGAGGGCTGATCCGAGAGGAAAGAGGTCAACCAATCCAATGCCAGGTCCGTGATACCCAGGGTATTACAGAGCCGACTTATGAGGATGGAATGGTTGACCTTGTCCAGGGCAGAGGAAAGGTCGAGGAGGATGAGGGCGGAGGCAGTATTGAATTCAAGCTGAGAGAGAAGGTCATCCCAGGTGTTCAGGAGAGCAGTTTCTGTGCCTCTGGCTGCTCTGAAACCAGAGTGGTGGTCATGGAGGCTGCTCCAGGTGATCAACTTCTCCAGGAGTTCTCCCAAGAAAGGGGTAGTGGAAATGCAGAAGGGTCCGCAGACTGATTCTTTGGAAGTCAGTGCATAAAGGAGTGCTTGAGGGATAATGGTGGCCAAAGACTGGTTACAGAACTCAGCCAAGGAAGGAGTGAGAGAGGCAACATTGTCCTTGATAGTTCTAGAGGTGCAGGAAAGCACCTGTTTGGAGGAGAGTTTCATAGAGCAGCCTGTCTTGGTAACCTCATCAGGTGGTATGAGTGAGAAGGAGGAGAGTCGCGGGATGGGAGAGGGGCAGTACAGGCAGACGAGGAAGGGGCAAAGAAGAGAGAGAGGACAGGATGTCCTGAGGTTTGGTTATGAAATGGGAGGCTAACGCAGTGCAGAGGGCCTGATAAGAAAGAGGAGATGTGGAGACTGCAGTAGGATTGGCAAATGCCTTACATTTGAAAAGTTCAGCCGTATTGTTTGAGGCCCCAGAGATGTGGGATTGGATATGGGCCTGTTTCTTGGAGCGGATGGAGAGTCAGTATCGCCTTTGGAGCAGGCGGCAGGCCAGTTTTTCAGAGGATGTGCAAGAGGCCAACCACTTTCGTTCCACAACTTTGCACTTGCGTTTCAGCGAGGATAGATCGGAACCATACCAGCTATTGCACTTGGAATCTGGCTTCATGCAGATCCTCATGGCAGGGGCAAGGATGTCATGGGTGTTGAAGATGGAGAGGTGAAGGTTAGTTAGAGCTGAGTCAATGGGAGAGTGAATCATAGGAGTGGGGGGAGTGAAGGAGGTAGCAAAAGCAGCTACTGACACTCGCTTCATTGGGCGAATGACGGAGAAGGAGACTGGCAGTGCGGGAAGAGGCTTAGCCCAGGAGCTCAAGATAGGAAGAGAGGAGAGCATGGTCAGACCAGAAGAGAGGAGTAGTGAGAGGGATATAGAAGGAGATATCAGATGAGATTAATGCATCCAAGATGTGCCTGGCTGAGTGGGTTGGGCCGGAGGGAAGAATTCGAAGAGATAGAGAGTCGCAGAGGTTGCAGAAGAGTAGAGTGGCCGTATCAGTAGAATCCAGATGAATATTTACTTTACTTTACAATACTTATATAGCGCACCAAATGACCTGGAGGCTTACGGGCACAGACAACACGTAACATGAAATAACACATTGGGGGTACCAGAAGCAGAAAAATAGACAGTGCCATGCTAGAAGAGGACACTACCTTCAGCTTCATCTAAACAGCCAGGTCTTTAGTTTCTTCCTGAACAATGAAGTAAAGCTGATTGCCCTAACATCGGGTGGAAAGCTCTCGGGCTGAAAGTACAAAAGTACATTTATGCACCTGCGAGAGCTTACATGCAGGTGTCTTAAGATGTTTCAAGGTGTTAGATCTGAGGGTCCTGGTACACTGGAAACACCTGTGTATAGGTGCGTTATAAATGCCATATCATATCATATCAATCATTATTGTGATCAGGAGAAGCTAAAATTGATTTCTGGCCTCGATTGGAAGCCAGTGCAGACTGCGTCTGGCTTCAGACACATGATCCCTCTTCCTAATGCCCATCGTCTCTCTAACAGCGCTATTTTGCACCGTTTACAGTCTGGCGCTATCTGTATTCACTATGCCCGCAAGCAGACTACTTCAATAGTAAATTTTTGACCCTGTAATCGCTCTGGCTAGTGTTTCACAACTACTTTGGGAGATCTGCGCTAGCAATTTGATGTGATAGGCAGTCGAGCATATTCAAGTTCTTGTCAAAATATACTCCCAATGTCCTCAATTTATCTTTAATTTTATATCACATCCTGCTCTTATAAAGCTGGAATATTCCTTGCCCATCTTCCTTAGTTTGGCTTCTGTGCTTTTCATTGATAATTCTGTTTTCTCTTTATTTAGAGCCAAGCCATTACCTAGCATCCAAGTTTGACTAAGCTTATATATTCTATTAATGGACTCTTCATCCTCTGGGTGATTGCCAATCAATGGGATAACACACTGCGTGTCATCCACAGAGTTTGTGAAACCACTTTTGTTTTTTTCCACGTGATCAAAGAAGGCGCATGGAAAAATATTATAAAGGGCGGGGGATAAACAGACCCTTGTGGTACTCCATAATCAAGAACCGACGGTTCAGAGCCTCTGCTTCTTTGCAACACACTCTACACCAGCGGTTATTCAAGAAGGAACTAATCGACAGGGCGGCATTGTCAGAGAAGCCACCACATCCAGTAGCCTGGTGACCAACAGCTTGTGGTCCACCAGGTCAAAAGCGGTGGATAAGTCAAGGAGCATGAGCATGGAAGTTTGCCCTCTGTCCATCATTTGAAGCAAACTGGACTTCAGGTCGAGCAGGGCCGTTTCCATCCCATGCCCTTGCCTGACCCCGGCAGCCATTTATTAAGGATCCCATGGTCCTTCAGGTGCATTGAGACCTGCTCATAGGCAACGCAATCTAAGATTTTCAGAAGAAACAAAGTGTTTGTTATTGGGCGGTAATTGGTTAGTACCGTTGGACATAAGCCTGGCTTTTTTAACAGTGGGGTGATCCAAGTTTTTTAAAAGTTTGTTGGAACATAATTCTCCCTAAATGAAGCATTAACAAACGTTCAGAGAACACTTATCAGTGTGGCAGAGCATGCCTTAATAACCATAGGAGGACAAGCATCCCCTTTGCAACTGGTCGGTTTAAGTTTTTTTAATAATTAGAGCAAGTTCAGTTTCTGACAACGGTTTAAAGTTGAATTGATTAGACAGTCTCTTGGGTATACATACATCTACATCCAAAGTCATAGGGCCTCATTACGAGGCTGGGGGTAGCCATGCCTGTAGTACAGGCATGGCTGCTGCCGGTATCCAGTTTTTTCCGGCACCCGCGAATGGGCAATTACCGGGTCATGCCGAGTTTGGCAGACCTGGTAATTGTCCATTTGCGGGTGCCGGTAATGAGGGACTCCCCATCCCCATTCGGCCCCATAGGGCTGAATGGGAATGGGACGTCAGATTCACCGGCACCATTCAGAGTGGTGACGGTGCATCCGATGTGCTGTGCTCGCGGGTGCCGCTCTGCCCGCCAGGTCAGACCTTGCACAGCTCGTAGTATGGCAGTCCGGGAACTACGGTACCGGCATGCTTACTGGTACCGTAGTTCCCAGACCGCCATGCTTGTAATGAGGCCCATAGTATCTTCTTTAATGGTCATCTGTCTAATTTCTATGTTACGTTTGATACCCTTCAGTTTCCCTAACATAGCTTCCTGAATGGAAATACGCCAAGCCACATCTTTCACGATTGTATCTGTTTTCTTGGGACATGGGTGTTCTAATTCTTTCAAGATCTTAAATAGTTCTTTTGATTGAGATTGCGCTTTATCAATCCTGGCATCAAATGATATTTTGTTTGCACTCTTGGGTTTTAATGATTTGTGTTTTTGTAGATCAGGCGAGAACCATGAATTGCTCATTCTTTCCACAACCCACTTCCTCTTCAGAGAGGCTAAGATATTGGTTGCTTCTTCAATAGTATATTGATAGGCTTCCATAATATCTTCTGCCTGTACCAGATTTTCTACTTGCTCCACCAGCAGCAAAAGCCACGGTTCCAGCGCCTCTTTTGTTAATGTCTTCACATTCCTGGACACAATGCAAACTTTAGTCACTTCCCTTATCTTAAATTGTTTTTCACTCACCATGGTAAAGTGAACAAAAAGTGGTCCAACCGTGGACATGGATTAACTATAACATCAGTTGTGATAGCTTTGTGCATGGCCACCCAATCTAATGTATTCACCTTGTTATGAGTAGGGACGCTAATAATTTGCTCAAAGCCCAGACTTGCTAATGAAACCTCAAGCGCTTTAGTCTGAGTGGGATTTTGTTCCTGAGCCAGTAGTTAAACGCTCTGGTGTTGGGTTTAAAAGGTAGTAGCAGGATATTACTAAGTTGGTTAGCGGATATATTGAAGTCTCCGAGGAAGAGAAGCTTAGAGGTGGAGGGCCGAAGACAGAGGGCGAAGTTGGCCCACTCTGAAAGGAAGGGGGAGATCATCCCAGGAGTTCTGTAGTTGGTAGCGAGAGTGAGAGAGAGGTTAAGAGAGGCTCAAAGCTTGCAGACAGGACATTCAAAGGAGGAGTAGGATTGAGTGGGTATGATGGAAGCAGGGACACATTAAGGGAAGACAAAGGCCACTCCACCTACCGATCGGTTAGACCTGGACCTGGAGAGGAGCTTGTAACCCTCAGGAAGGTGAGTGTCAAAAGCAGTGATGGAGCTGGCATTGAACCATGTCTCAGTGAGAGCGAAGACATCAAGTTCAAAGTCTTCAAGGAGGTGACAGATGTCAGAAGAGTGTTTGACAGCAGAGCAAGAATTGAGGGTAGCTAAGTGAAGCTGGTTGCCACCTTTAAAGGTCTTCCAATGTGAGGTACAGGGGTGAGGTCCACCAGCCAGAGGGGATGAGGAGGCCAGAGGGGTGGCACCTGGAGGAATGCCAGGAGAAGGTAGGAAGTTGTTTAGAGACAGGAGATGCCTATCAAGAAGAAATAGGTTGGACTGAGAGCCCTGGGCCATGATAGTGCCATTCTGATAGACATTAGTGTTGAACCTAGATGATAGTGTGCCAAGAGGACTTCCCATCTGGTTCCAGCATTAATGGGAGAGTAAGAAAAATGGGAGAGGATGGCAACCACATGATATGATATATGATATGATATGATATGGCATTTATAACGCGCCTATACAAAAGTGTTTCAAAGAGTCCATACATCAGGAGCGGGGATGGTAAAGAGGATGTCGGCAATAGTCTGCCTCGAGTAAGAATTGACGTAGGTATCAGCTATGGGCAATCCCGGTTTGCCTAGGGGGCTCAGGGGGCCTGCCCCCAGTAGTGGAGACCAGCAACTGACAGGCACAGTCCCAAGCTGACCAGAATTTTTGACTAGCAAATAAGCTTTAACAATAGTGCTTTTTTCAAAGTGTTTTTGTGGGTCTTATTACAATTTAGATCTTATTGAAAGCAGCAACATACATGAATTGCACAACGTCTTCAAATGCTGTTATTTTCTCCTCCAAGATATCCGATCCGACTTTGTCATCTCCTACAACATAACCAATCTGTACCTTCCTGATACCATAGCTCAAAGGTACTAGCTTTGATTGCCCCCATAATGAGCCATCCATCTCAATGCTGCGTACACATTTTGCCATATCAGTTTCATCATCTGAGGGCTTCATACCAAACAAAAGCAAAGATTTAGCAATGAGTGCAGGTTTCTTTGATTTCTTGGACTCATACTGTGCCAGTCACTGTTCCCTTATTCTTTTTGACTCTTCACTTTCCTCCTCCTCCTCAGACGCAAATAGATCAGTGTCATCGTCATCATTCTCCTTAGATTCTGTGGCTGTACTTCCTCGGGTGTCTTCAATGTCTGAGGGTCCATACTTGCCCAGGAGTTTCTTCACACCTGGAAGGCTTCCTTTTTGCTTTTCATAAGATCTAATGTGGTGTACCATTGAAGAGCATGAAAAAGGTCACCCAGAGGAGCTCCAGAAAGAGCTTCATAAACGGCTACATCAACTTGTGAAGGTACATAGCCCTCAATGTAACTCCTGTCAGTTAGAAAGGTGTTAAGCACCTGCAGGCCAGCTGGGGATTTCAGGTCTCCGAAGTCCATGCTTGAAATGCGCTCCGACCTCTGCGTGGATTATGTATAAGGAGAGTAATGAACCTGGTAATGATAAATTCATTGAAAAAGCTGAATGTCATGATGCCTACCCCCGGGCATCCAGACCAAGTCCAGCAACCCCAGAAGCAGGAATCATGTTACCCAGAGAAAACCCAGCAACCTTTGTTAGGGGCTATATGGGTACAGTCCTGGCGTCTATGGCGCCAGGCTCATATGGGGGAACAGTCCTGGCGCCATAGGCACCAGGCTCATATGTTAAAACTTACCTGATGCAGACCATACTGCAAGAGATCCAAGCCCATGTGAGGCTTGGAAGGGACTACTTTACCTAGGGACTATTTTGTTACTCGGAGTTGTGGTTGTGGAGGAATACTTACCTGGGACTACTTTGGAGGCTATTTAAACCACGCCCAAAGGGCAGCACACGCTTCGCGTTATTCTGCATCCTGCAGCGTAACGCTCACCGTGCCTGCAGTCAGCATCCAGCCTCGTGCCACGCCCGCCTCGAGTCCAGAGCGCCTAGAAAGAAGGGATTCCAGCACCTAAGGGGGACAAGAAAACAACAAGGTGAGCCGAGGGGAAACAAACAAGGACAATCTCTTGCCACCATATGCTTACCTGATTTTACCGCCGGAGGTATTATTCACCAGCTCGCCAAATCTTCTTACGCCGCACCTGTAAGAAAAGAGAAAGCAGCGAGTTAAACTTTGGCATCATTTAACGGACAGTGTGGGATAGCGCAGACTCTTACCTGAACGCTTTCAGCTTCCACAGAACTATCTTCTTTTGGGTCTAAGCTGCAAGATAAACAAAGGAATTGGACAAGAGTGATTATTCAGACATTTTTGAACTCTTTAGAACTATATACTTACGGCCCTTCGCCAGGAGTTTTGGAGCCAAGATTTGTCTAGAACTCTTCCAATATCCTCAAGCCATTGAAGTAACTGGCCATCAACGCGCCCCTGCGTTCCTTGCAGGATGGAGAGCTCATCATTCAAAACTATAAGGTGAGCTTTGTGAACGGGAATATCAGAGGTGATAAATGGGGACGCAGTGAGGGGCTATTACTCAACTCCACGGGTGGCTAATTCCCTTTCTCCGCCTTTAGGAGACTACTTCTACGGGTCAAGCAGACGAAGCTAGGTGGGCCAGTCCAGTCAGTCATCTCTGCACTACGCATCACGTTGGTGGAGACCGTGGCTGTCCAGTTCTGCCCCACACCCCTGTGTGAACCAGGTGAGCGTAACACTGAATTTGATGTTGTGGACTTCAAGTCCCATAATTCAGAAGAGGACTGCAGAGGCACAAGACTGCAAGTTGCAGTTAATTAGGAAAGATGACCCACACCCGAGGGAGACTCAGAGGCATAAAAGGCCCCCTCCAGTACAGGCCAGAGAGAAGAATGTGAAGAAGAGTAATAGCAGAAGGTGGGGTCATTTTCTAAAAGAGGATACATCTAAGAGGAGACAATCTGGCGGCAAAGTGTTACATATTTATCGCCTGGGTGGGTCACTGTGCAAATTCTTGGGGGACATGGCCCAGTCAATCTGCTCATGAGCAGAGATTCACCTTAGATCCATGCCTGACACTTACATCCTAAGAAAAGACTATCTTCAGGCAATGAGAATAGTGGTTCCTTCTCCGAAGCCCCAGGTTTTTCTATGGATGTGCAGGTGCATGGGGGTCCCCTGGATGGGCAGGATGGCCTCCAACTCTCAAATACCCAGATTCTTCTCCCGTTGCAGGGAGAGTGTGGCCTGCTGGTGGAATGCCCTGTTAATTCCAAAGAAATGATCATACCTCTTTCCTCATATCCCTAAAGATTCTGCAGGTTCTGTCCAAAATCCACTGGGAGGGTGCTCAGGTTCTGCTAGTAATTCTCTTGTGGAAAAAGAAATCTTGGTTAGCCCTACTACTTCGCTTAGCCTTTCATCCGCTGTGGTCCTTCCATTGGTCCTGCCTGCTTTGCCATGGTCCTGTCTTCATAAAGACACCCTCCAACAATAGATCTGGTAGTCTAGAAACGGAGTAGATAGAATTGACTGCAAAGGGTATTTCTCCAATGATGGCCATGCTCTTGCAGGGTTCCCATAAAATCTACAATAAAGATGTGTCTTCTTTTTTTTATTTTTTTATTTATTTAGTTGAACAAGTCAACTTTACAATTTTTTTCCATTCTTGTTATACAGTTACAATTTAAACATACATTCAGTAAGAAAAAGATGAATAATAAAATAATAAAATAGACAGTTCAAGCCATCTGTGTCAACAAGGGAGACAAGGAAAGTTAATTTCGCTAAAGATATAAACACATCATATTAAATAAAATAAAATTGAAATCAGTGTCAGGGTTACTTCAGTAGCATATGAGGGCAATCAGATTTATGAGGGGGGAAGGATTTCTGATACTGATTTTCCTAGTTCAGTCTCCCGTATAGTTCTTTAGCTCTGGAATATTTCTCAAAAAGCGAATAGTGCCAATTCTCAATGATACCAAAAGCCCCGACATAATCATAAGCCACAAGGCTTCTTTGGATACATCATTATGTTCTTTTAGTGGTGGTTTTAGGTATAACAATCTCTTGTCTCGCAATGCAGTACATTCAATCAATATATGCTTTAGAGTTTCAGCTTCTAGGGTACTTTTACAAAACCTACAGGATTTGACCTGTGAGGGAGTGATTTTTCGTTTTATTTGTACTTCTAGTGTTGACCAAAGATTGAATCTTATTCTCAAGAAACTGGATCTATGATTCTTTGATGGTGATTTTATCAAATAGGGTTCTGCAAAGTTGTATTTTTATGCATAAAAACCTTTTCGTCAAAGTCTTTGTATTTTAAACAAGTAAGTCTGTTTCTAGCCCAGTCCCATTGGAACAGCTTGGTTTTTACTCGGGTAGGGTTTTGCAACAATAATTCAATTGAGGTGTCAGCATAAGAGATTGCATTAATAACCTCTTGTCGTCATTTTTTAGAGAAGTTGTCTTCAGATTGTAGAAGATGACGTGCAAGAGTCCCTAGTAGCATATTTGAATCGTATGCTACAAGGCATTTGCGAAACAGACTTATTAGTTGCCACAAGTAGCGGCTATACAAGGATATAAGACCCAATTCATTGCGAATAAACGCAATTGGTATGCAGTTAGGTAGACATAGAATGTGCCTCCAAAATTTTACTTCAAATTTTTCCCAAACTGATTCTAACATAATAGGTAACGTTTCAGCACCATATAAAAGAATTGGGGTAACCTTTTGTCTAAAATATGTCAGAACTGGTATGATAGAGAACTTCCCAAATTTTGCTTGAATTATGATAGATTGAGAAATCATTATATTCAACTTGGATTTCCATCTGGACATTTGTGCTCTACCCATATCATCAGAGATTGTTATACCCAGATAGATGTATTCATCAACCTTATCAAGGTATTTTTCATTTAATGACCATTTGTAGTCTCTACTTTTTGAGGATCTGGATGAATTGCACAACATTACTTTTGTCTTTTCAAGATTGATTGTTAGCATATTATTATCAACATACACAGACAAGGCATTCAGAAGATTTTGTAGTCCACCTGCGGTTTTGGAAATCAGAATCAGGTCATCTGCATAAAGTAAAGCTGGGATTTTTCGTGATCCTAATTTTGGAGCATCGGATTCAATCTCTGCAAAGATTTTATGTATGTCAGCTATAAAAAAGGTGAATAATGTGGCAGCTAGGATACAACCTTGGCGTAATCCTCTATGGGTATTTATCTCCTTTGACAGAAGCCCTTTTAGGTTCAGCCTTACACTAATGCTTGTTTTATTGTGTAAAGCATAAATAAGTGCAATGATGTATGCTGGACAATTATCCCTTGCAAGTTTTTTAAGAAGAAGTTTTCGCGAGACAGAGTCAAAAGCGGCTCGTAGGTCCACAAACACCATATGAAGTGGTTGTTTCTTGTCTGAATTATAATTTATAATGGCCATCAGTGTGGTTAAATTTATCGATGTTCCCAGACCAGGAATAAACCCTGTTTGGCATGGATCTCTTAGAGAATACACGTTCAGCCAATTATTTAGATCTCTTAGGATAAAACGTGCAAATAATTTTCGTGGAACATCCAAAAGGGCGATCGGTCTATAATTTGCTGGATTAGACCGATCGCCCTTTTTGAAGATCGGAATAATTACAGATCTAAGCCATGATGATGGAATGGTGTTGGTGGCGAGAACCTGCGAAAATATATTATATAAAATCTTTGACCATAGTGAAGGGTGTTGTTTGAGTGTAAAGTTACTCAGTCCATCTGGTCCTGGAGCTTTAGAATTATTTGACCGATTAATAAAGTATAAGATATCTTCTTCTGAAATTTGCATTTGGTTTATGTCTAGACTTAATTTTTTAACATCATATTCTTCCATTAAGGTGTTCGCATAGAGGGTTGTAAAATAAGTTATCCAATCTGCTTCAAGAACTATGTTTATTTGAGTAGGATATTGTGTGATTTTGTTCGCTACATTCAGGAGAGCCCAAATTTGCACAGAATGTTTAGATCTGATTGTATTTAGCATAATTTCTCCATTTTGTTGGTATAGCCAAGCTTTATGGCCTTTTATCCAATTTCTGTATTTATTTTTCAGAAATCTGAGAGTTTCATATTTTTGAGGACTTGGAAGTTGTAGAGCAAGTCTTTTATCTTTACGCAGTTGTGCCTTGCGTTGTTGGATCTGATCATCATAACAGTATCACAGATTCATGTTCTTTTCTGTTGTAGTGTTAATGTTTGTCTTATAATAATGCATGGTTGTGATATATGTTTTGTCTTCCCAATTAGAGTTCGTTTTTATTTTCACAAGCTCTTTATGCAGGTTCTCTAGTTTTTTGGTATTCCAGCAGAATCTAACTTTGCTTTGTTAACAAATAATTCGCCATTATAGCGCATAGTACGGGGCTCGCAGATGTTCTTATTAAATTGACAGCATGCTCTAAGTATTTCATGATCACTATGCGTGGAATGAATTACTTCAAATTGGGAAACTAAGTTGAATGTTACTGGGTCAACATAGATATAGTCAATGTTAGATGAGTTTAGACCTCGTTTCCATGTACTCTGAGCCGGAATATCATTTTTTGTTGAACCATTTAACATCAGGAGATTGCGACTTCCCATTATCTCTTCCCATCTTATACATGAGCTGTTTTTTTTCACAGCTGTCGTTGTTATACAGTGGAGGTTCAGATCGGCCACAATAATAATGTTTGTAATTTCCGCAGATAGATAAATGGTATTCAGAAGTTTTTCTAGTTCCAAGAAGAAGGTCTTATCAGTTAAACCCATAGGATTTCGATATATGTTTAAAAGAGCAATTGTGTGGTCTTGCATAGTTATTTTCATCAATTGTAAGTAAGGGTTAGGTTGCGCCCAAGGGAAAATTCTAAGGCCTGATTCTAATTGAACAGCAACCATAAGCCCAGAAGTAGGTCTTCCCTTAGCGCCCTTCATTGCTGGTGATAGAATCGTTTCATACCCATTCCAAACTGGGGCAGACGTGAACCATGTTTCCTGTAATGCTATTATGTTATATGCCAATAAATGCGTACTATCTTTTAACAGGTGAGAATGACCACAGGTATACCAATTTACAATTACCAAGTCCACATCATTTCCTCTTGAGCTTAGTTATGGGAGATAATCACTACAATTTGGGCTGAGATAACTTACTTGTGAAATTCAGTCTGTAGCTTCATTTTGGGTACGTTTGTTATTAGCTTTATAGAGTTTCAATTCACGCGGTCGTACAAATGGAGTATTTTGGGTGTCATGCGCTTTGTTTTTAAAGTTAACAATAGGATCAATTGCTAGTATAAAGCCACTTGCAAACAAATCCATGCGAGCTTGCCATAACACATTCCGCACTACATTTGAGCTTAACCAGACTTCACGATGGTCAAGGTCACATCACCTATAAATTCTACTTGAACAATATCGTTTGATGTGATATCGCTCAAGGCAGGGATGTCCTCAAAAATGGCCAATCCACTGGCTTAACACAAGTCATATGCACCCAATGGGGCATCTCGGCATTTTAGTATGAAACGATGATTATCGTTTTGGTCGAGCATGTGCCTTGACACATTATTGAGGGCAATCGCTTCATTTGGGTTCCTTGTCTTTTTGCATTCTGAAGTGTATTCTTGAGGATTTTTATCTAAGTTTTCTCTTGATCGTGAGGTACTTCCATCATTTCTAGTTTCGGTGTTATTTGGTAGGGTATCTCCTTTGTTTTTTTTGTTAAGCTTGAAATAATCATCCATCGCTTGATGTATTTCTGATCTAATATTCAAGATAGGATTTTCTCTTTCTTTGGAATTTCTGTCATCTATGATAGGTGCTTGATGGGATAACTTTGTTGCTACTAGATCATGATTTGTAAAAGCCCATACCTGGCACAATTCATCTATGTTTTTAGCATCTTCTGGGGCATTCAAGGGAAATATCTTCGGGAGCATAACCTGTTTAGTAACCAAAGCAGAATCACGCTGATTTGTAGCGGAGTTCGCTTCTTTGAATTGTTTGTATTCATCTAGCGTTCTGCGAATTTCAGCTTGGATGTCTTTCAGAATTTCATTTGAAAAGATAGACTTATTTGTACATGGTTTTGGGTCGTTGGCATTTCTCAGTTGGCACGATGGTAGGTTATTTATTACTTCCGTTGTTTTGATTGTCAATTCATCGAATTGGCTCAAGGCATGATCATTTATGTTTAGAGGAGGCATATTTTTATCAGTAATAGTGCTACAGTTTTCAGCAGTTATATTTGATTTTAATGTATCTTCTATCTGTGGGGGTACATTTGTCAGATCAGCAATTTTCAAAACAGGAGTTGCAACCATTGCAACTAAGTCATTTAAAGGCGCACAATCAGAGGCAGAACAGCTTTTTTGATTCAGATGTTTACATTTGTTTTGTAATGTTCTCCTTACAGTAGATTTAGCACTTTTTTCTGAAGTCAGGTGTTGGACAAATCGCTTGACATTTGAGGAACCAAGAAGGCGTTGAGTTTTTTGATTTTTTTTTTTTTTAAGGCATTGGTACCAATAGTGGGTTTGTTCACATCTTTGTCATTTTTCTTTGTAGAATTGCCAAACAAGTTGTAAACTACGCCTGACTTCGGAACATATGGTATCATTGAAGCGATATTTAGTTGTGGAGGATTGTTCTCCTCCTGAATCCCTGTATTTTCACCACCAATCTCACCCATGATTTTATCAAAGGTTGTGAGGGGACAATCATCAGGGAATGCAAGAGGTTTTGATGGTTTTTGTGTTGCATTTATAATTTGAATCATAGGTTTCGCAAAATTTCCATCATTTGGTAAAATGTAATTTGTATTCATAGCATCCACGTTCCAGGTCCTGCAAACGTTTTGAACTTTACAGGGATTCGTCTGGAAACGTTTGTGGTCGCCCAGGGGCAGACAAAGGAGGGCCCTGCAAGTGCAGTTAGGCTTCTGCCATTCCTAATGAGGCCCCATAACATGCCCCACTACCCTAACAGGGGCAAGCAGACCCTTGCAGGGCATGTTACATTTTCTTTTCTATTTCCAGCACTTGGACATAGACAAAAATGTTAAATCTTGGAAAGAGGAAGTCCATGAGTAGTAGTGGCGAGTTATGGGGGCGCAGGGCCTCGTCCGTGGGTGCAGGCAGACTTCTTCGCATACCCAAAACTGACCTATGAATATTGGTGGGTCAGTGCACATTTGGCATGATGCCCCTCGAATATCCAAGGTTTACTTTTGGGGAAGTTAACCCAGGCTTCAATATGTTGATATATTCTACTGTGTGACAAATTCCACTTATGACGTTTCTGTTCATGTGTAGTGGATTTGTGACTACACATTAAGAAACCCCAATAAATATAACACGCACAGTAAGTGGAATGTGCCATCCTACACAATTATCAGTCACTACATGCAATACCCCTATGCACAAGTGAGCACCACAAAAGCAAAATAACACAGAAATGTAACTTAAGGCAACCATCTTAATTTGCACCACATATCAGAGGCTGAGTTATGCATCTGCAATGGCTTAAGTATGTAGCAATATTTTTCTTTGCTTTTGTCACAACACATATTTTCTGCCCCATTTCAGCATGTGCTTTCATAAGATCAGTGTGGTGTTTTCTACAATGACGTTCCAGAACTTTCACCCCGGACATTCAGGACTCGGGCCACTTCTGACCTTCTTGCCTGCCCATATTACAAAAACAGTTTCTTCACCATACACAAAAGACAACTATACTAAGATTTCAAGGTTGCTGCTTGCAGCGTGAGTCTCATTAACTGGCGATAATTGGGGCGCACTCAACATAACTGCATATTTACCTTAATCTTTGTAATATTGCCCTGTTGCTTACCAGTAGGAACTTCTCTGTCACAAGTTTTGCGTTAAGATAAAAATATATGCGTATTCTCAAAAAAAAAGTGTATTCCCTTACAAAGCTGTGGCATTAAAAGTTAGCTTTTACAGATTTCTTATGAGCCTTGTCTTCCAAGATGGCGTCCAAGATGGCTGCCCCGCCCACATAAATCCTTCAGGGCAACAGAAGTTAGAGAGAGGGTTACACAGCAGACTGGCTGGTAATCAATTCCTTGCCGTCTCACCTCACTGAAGTCAAAATCCCATGCACACATGCCAACCCAGCATAAACCTGCAACTAAATGTAAGTGGCTGTGTAAATAGACCTACAATAACAAGTAAAACAAACATGTCTATTTAATCCTGATGTTCAAGTCAAAAAAACACTGTGCACTGTGCTCTTCAACTCCACAATCCTGCATCTGTTATATTGTACTAAGAAGTTGTACCGCAAATGGAAAAAGAAATAGTAAATGTGGGCTACTACAAAAGGAAGATTTAAAGATGTTACAGATTTTGTTTGAGCTTCCCGGCAAACGTGGTGAGTCATTTTTTGACACTGGAAATGTTAAAGACATGAGATGTATTGATTGGGCTGGGGGGCAACGGGAACATTGTGTAACCATGCATTAGCCACATTTTCCACTCCTCCCGGGCGTCCATCTTAGGTCCTCTAGCCTCAAATGATCTCTGGTGTTTTCCTCAAGCAAGATTCCAGTGACCTCCATTCAACTTCATGGCTACGGGAATGAGGCTTCCCACTTGCACTCAGAGTCTATAATTTACTGCCACGTGCATGGTTTTATCGTTTCTCCGGAATCATTTCTAATCATAACATAGGTGTTGTTCATCGACTGAATCAATTCATATTTGTTCAGTTTTTCCCAAGTCGTTCAGTGGTCTCATGATTTCCTTTGGGGAAGACCAGCATGAATGAGAACAGCAATGGCCTATACTTCTGTGGCAAGACTTATGATTTGCTTTGGGTACAACCAGCATTAAAGGGGGCAGCTCCGACGTATATTGTTGAGTAGCTGCATGACTTGCCTTGTGCACAACCAGCATGAAAGAGGACAGATATGGCCTGTGTTCTTCCGTTGACACATTATTTTCTTTTCTATAACCAGCGTAAAAGACAGCATTATCATGACAAACATTAGCATTTGTTTTGGCACAACCAGCATAAATATTGTTGTGTGGTCCAATGATATCCTTTGGGCACCATCAGCTTGAAAGTGAAAATCAACAGTGTATATTGAGGTGGCAAGCTTTAGGATTGGCTTTGGGCACAATCAGCATTAATGAGGGCAGAGTTTGCATATGGTGTTTATTTTCCTTGGGCACAAACCAGCCTGAATGGGGGATGACTGGTATACATTGTTGTGGGAAGCCTTACGACCTGCTTTGGGCACAAGCTTTATATTTATTTTGTATTTATTTATTAATAGCACACCGAAAGCCCACAGTCATCAGGGTGCAACAATTACACAGATTTAGAAAAACTTAAAGAACTGAGCAATCAAGATCCTAAGGGGCCCAACGTGAATTTGGGCAAGCAGTTACTTGAACAGAAGTGTGTTCAACCCTTTGCGAAAGACCATTGTGTTCTCTTCCAGTCTAAGTGCTAGTGGAAGCAAATTCAAAAGCTTAGCGGCGTTAACTGGAAACAATCTACCCAGTCCGTTTGATTGTTTAAATTCAGGGCAATTGACCTGCGCCAGGTTAGAGGAGAGTAATGTTCTGATAGGAGTGTAACTGGAGACTAGGGACTTTATGTAGGGGGAGAGCGTTTCACGAAAAGGCATCAATGTACAAGGATATTTCTGTTTTCCCTTCCCTGCATTGAGCCAATATACTAATCAAGCATTCATCAGAAGCAAGAGAAGGAGACAGAGACCACCTGACACATTGGAGCTTGGGGTCATTGCACTGATACGGTTTCTTCTGAATGTCCACCCTTCACTGAATTAAAGGTTTCTGCTTAAAATAACACTACTGCCAACTTGCAAGGATATTTGTAAAACTCTGGGACATCTGATTGGCTTAGGCAAAGGAGGAGTGGAATCTGCTTACATGGGCAGTGGTAGATTCCTGTTTCTTGCTGCTGTATAATAAACCAAGATAAAAGATGGCATAATATTCAGCTCAATGGCATTAAAACAACCCCAACGTTCTGTAGTCATTTTCTATGAATAATCACATTTACATAATGAGGTATCTTTTGATTGACACGGCATGCTGTCCATCCTGCCTAGTGAAGGAATTTGCCTGCCACATGCAAATATAATAGGCAACAATTAATCAAAATGACAAGTAATCATTGCATTTTGGGAGGATGCAGAAAAAGGGGCATGTAGTGGGCCTGATTCACAAAGATTTGTACTTGAAAATCAGAAGATGTCTATAGGTATGTCTGATTCGCAAATGCTACCATATACCTGATTCACAAAGAGTAGAAATGGAGCAAATCTGCAGATGTCTGAGGCATCTATGTGATGCCCTGCAGCACATTTGCGTGAATCACATTTGCACTTAATCATCTTAAAGATGCTATAGTCGTTTC
The DNA here is from genome assembly GCF_040938575.1 of Ambystoma mexicanum. NCBI lineage: Eukaryota > Metazoa > Chordata > Amphibia > Caudata > Ambystomatidae > Ambystoma > Ambystoma mexicanum. The sequence goes on along the minus strand of NC_090941.1, from coordinate 549,813,006 downwards.
CAGTTTTGTTTCAGTTTTAGTTCTTTTTGCATTGGGTGTAGGGAGCAAGTGCAATTCAGAGCAGCACACTGTCATCTCCTCAAATGCTCCAGTGCAAATCTTTGTGAATCAGGCCCTTACAATATAACACTGGACCGGTGCAGAAAAATAGCCCTTGTGCAAAAAGTCTCTGAAAAGCCAATAGCACAGGCACACAAATGTATGCCAAAAGTGGTTGGACCTTATCAAACCATATGAAAAGGGTGTCCCATTGCGGCATCTGATCTCTAACTGTACTGTGTGGTGGGCCGAGCCCAGTATGCATCATACTGGTTCCTAGAGGATCCCCAATACCCACACATCAGGATTGAGAGGCAGGCGGCGGGGAGCAGCAACTTCAGGTCTCTGGTACTTGCCCCGGCTACTTCAATGAATGTCAGTTCGACCCAGTTAAGGCCACAATCCTAGCAAGGAGAAGAATCACGCATCTGGCGGGATCAGAGCGACCATATTGCAGAGATATTCCCCTCTGGAAATATCTTCATCTTCCACCCACCAGAGATAGTGGGGAACCGGGCCAGGCGAGGATACAGGACAGGATATACCGAATGCTCCACGCCACAAAGCATTTATCTGGCTGCAATATTATAGGCTTTGTGCTGCATTTCAGACAATGTGGTCGTCATTCCCAGCAGAACCAAATGTAGACCCTTGCCTTTCGTATATAGTTCATGCGGGGGGTTATCTGAAAATTGTGTCCACCTTATAAACTAATCCTTAACCAAATACCTGATAAAGTATCCAAGAGCCAAACCAAATGGACCAGAGATTGTGACACCGAAATAACAGATGACTTGGGGTGAACAATGTGCAGATTAACACGCGAGGTATCAATAAACTCTTGGTTTAGACTCATTTAACTTAAGATTCTGAATAGATGTCACTATAATCCTAGTAGACTGTGATTGTTTAGAAGTGACTCTAGTGGCACCTGCCCTAGGTTCAGGGAAGGTAATGCTACGTCTATGCACAAGTTGTGGGCCTGCCACCATCTGTGAAAATTCTGGACTAACGTATGCTCCACGCTAGCGGCAAGCAAGGGGGTTCACATTCATCCAAACCCAGCCACATGTGTAATTAGATGTAGTAGCTAAATGTTCCCGAACCTGTGTCTAATATTGGCTAAAATGTGAATTTTACGCAACTGGACATACCAGGCTGCCCCAAGCAAAGATCAATGGATGAAGGATGTTGTGTGGGTTAACGTCAAAGAAGAACAGTTGATGGCAATGTCGCCTAGTACTAATCACCCCAAAAGACATTTGGTCTAGTTTTATGGCATATCTGCACTCCCTTAATCTTTAACCCCGAACTAAATAGTATCAATTATTTACTATCTATGCTTGTAATCTAGACCTAACCTGCAGTGATGGGCTGCTATGTTGTAGTTGACTCAGAATTGGGTTAATTGCTGGCTTGTATTTCGTCATGTGGCAATAAGACCTGAGGCGGCGGGCCAATACCGCCCCAGGTAATGCCCAGGGCCGTAGTTATAGGCACAAGCATAGCGAGGGCCTTAACGAAGCCCCTGGCATTACCGTGGGCGGTATTGGCCCTCCACCGAGGGTCTTATTGCCATTAGTACCCCGGCCCGTTAGACTGGGGTACTAATTGCTTTTTTTTTTCTGTAGCGAAATGTTTCAGAACAGAAAAAAAAAACGACCAAGGAAATGGCCGCCGCCATGGAAAGGGAAAACAGAGTCCGTTTTCCCTTTCCATGGCGGCCATCGGGAGCGGACATGCTGGGAACACAAGTGTTCCCAGCCTGTCCGCTCCCGAAAAAGGATTAAAAAAAAAGGTAAGTGGGGTTGGGAGGGCAGGAGAGGGGAAAAAAAAAAAAGGTACCTGCGTCCCCGGCGGGGAATGAGGGAAGCCCCCAGCTGTGTGGAGGCGCAGAGCGGGGATGGCCCCGCTCCGAGTCTCCACACGGCTGGAGGCTTTCCTCGTCCCCTGTTGGGGACTCAGGAACAAGAAGGTAAGTTGGGGGGGGCGGTGGGAGGTAAGGGAATACAAAAAAAGACTTACCTGAGTCCCCGGCAGGGGGCGAAGGCAGCCTCTCCACCGCGGGGAGGCTCGGAGCGGGGATGGCCCCGTTTAGAGCCTCCTCATTGGCTGAGGGGCTGCCATGCCCCTCGCCGGGAACACAGTAGTCGGAACGCACGGCGTAACTGGGAATACCATGTGGTATGGCTCGCAAATGAGCCAATCATCACACAGTATTCCCTTTGCGCTGCACGTGCCGGGTACTAATGTGAGGTAATGCTGCTTACTTTCTAGCATTCTGCATTGCTCTTATGATTTATATCAAATGCCAAGTATGTAAAAAAAGGAATACAAAATAAAAAATAAAAACAGAGATGAAAATATGGCTTCATGAACACAAGATCTAACAAAGATATGCCTTCATACATTGACCGAATAACCTTCACTCTCCACCCACGACTCTTATACATGACTCTACCATATTTAAACTTTATGACTAACTTTCGCCCAGCGCACATTTAGCTATGACTGGATCACCTTGAATCTGCATACCTTGTTTCTGCAAAAGATTACCATGCTTATACCTATGTCCACTTGTTTTATTGTTGTTGCAACATGAATAACGTTCAAGCACCAGAATATCTGTTACCCATGGTGCCTTAGCAAAAGCATCACACACACTATGTAACCCAACTGTCAACTCAAATATCGGAAACTGTCCGGAAGTAGGCAGATGTCACACAGGCACTATAAAGCGGTACACTTGCAAGTTAACACATTATGAAACTCAAATAAATATTAATGTGCCCTTTAAGGATCTTGAGCAGGAAAATATCAAGCTCAGTCTCAGCAACGTTACAATAACATTAACGTGGCGTGTAAGGGATTATGGGTATAGGATATGCCTGGCACAATCTGCATCCTTTGCAAGATTTCTGGGTTCTACTGGCTACAGACCTTAACAAATGATATAGTAACTCTCTGCTATACAAAACTGGTTCCACTGAGCACTTTTATAATCCTTCCCAACATTAATTGGGTGAGGGTTGGTGCAAACAATTCTGTATGCACTGCAAAATAATTGTATGTATGCAGATTCATGACATTTTCTTAAACTGACCATAATATCATGGTGAGGCTTTCAATATGTTTTGCTTGCAAAGGACTGTGGGTAGGTAAATAGCCCAGTGAGTGTTTTATTGCTAGAATTCCTCACTTTTTACAGAGCCCTGTCAACTAGTACTGGAAGCTAGCACAGGAGCCTGGGAATGTGGTCGGGTGGGGAGGCGGGATGGGCAAAGGAGAACACTTTTTCAGGGTGAAAGCAAAACAGCAACTTTCAGGAACCAAGTCAGATGTTTCAGCATTACAGTACATTGATGGAAATGTGTTTATTTGCATTAAAGGATATGAAACTCTACTAAAAGTCTTTTGAAACTGCACCTTCAGTTACATTTTGTTTAATTGATAACAGTGAATTGCAGAATATGGGCTCCTGATAACAGGAAAAGGCCCTCCATCTATTGTACCCCTGAGCAGTGCTGCCATTAACTCAAAAGCACATTTATGATTTTCTTCAAAGGGGCTCCATAAGAAACCTCAGTGAAGCTCTAGTTGAATTTTATTTATGCTTTGTTGAGGAACGGTGGCCAAAATTATAGGATGTATTAGGTGCCCTGTGATTCACTTCCAACATCAGCATTACTAGCAGGCTCTGATAAAGTCTTTCTCCCTATTTTTCAGGGAGTAAAAAGATAATTCGCTTTGGCAATGGGGACACTTTACGCTTATTAAAAGATGTTCTTTCTCTTAAAGTTTCTCTTATGATCAGGCAGTAGTATTAGAGTTCCTTCCTACGCCACTCCTGGATTCGGAAATATCAGTGCAACTTCGTTGGGAGGGTTAGGCTCCTCTGTGTTCATTGTTTCTGATTTGTTTGCTGGGCTTATTTTTACTCCCTATTTTTGGTGGGCATATGGGCATATTTTCCTCTTTTTAGGGAGTAATAATGGGTAAGTAAGTGTTGTCATTGTTCTGTACACAGACAATGTACTATTGATGTTAAGGAGAGGCATGGGAATTCTGATGATTATACTCTCTGGTGCAACTGTTCTAAAGCAATTATCCTGACACGAATCATGAGATGCATGTTCTTCTGACCAAGAATTACTTCTCTAAAGTGGCACATGAACCTTTATTGGCTTGTTTTCTGGTACATTACAATTAGGTTCCTCAGTTCATCTGGCAACTAATGTCTCATGTCTGAATATTTTGCCAGAGAAATCAGTTTTTATAAGTGATATTTGTTTTATGTAATACACATGAGTTTTTTTTTCTTCCAATGGCATAAAATCTCTGCATTTTCTATGAGCAGTGTCGACAAATTAATAGCCACAACGAAACCTATTGTTTATACTAAGAATACAATACTTTTTTGTGCATACACATTTTTCTTTTCATAGGAGTGCTTTTGCTAGGCACTGCTGCAGATTTTAAAGGCTTAGAGTGGTTGATGAACTCTCTTTATAATCAAGTATAACATACTTATTTAGGCTATACCTTTGCAAAAAGTGCTGTTATATGCACCTTTTACAATGATGTGTAAAGAATTGCAGGGTTTCGGGAAGGAGAAATTCCCTTTCAAACTCTTCTGAGATGATAGCTCACTAAGCATGCTCCCAACGTTGCTTAAAAGAGGCTTACCCTGATAGCCAGTTGCACACATGGAAAATAATGTGCACACGAAAGACAACCATTTCCAGACCTAGAGAAAAATAATTAGAGGGAACATTGCTGCTAATTGCGTGAGTGTATGAATGGAGAATGTGCGAGTGAACGCATGGGTTACTTTACTGGTAATTCTCATTACTCCTAGTCCTACTCTTCCTCGTTGCAGTACTTACTTGGGGTCACCCACCTCACAAGTACTGGGACGAGGACAAAGGATATGGAGGTGAGAGTATGAATGAGAAATGTGCAATGCAAGTGAATTCTGGTGAATATGAGAGTGAATGCATGCTGCTTATTTCGTGAGTGTATGAATGGGGAATATATGCAAGTTAATTTTTTTATTTTTTTTTAAATCAAAGTAATTGTTTGAATGTGTTAAGGCTATATGGGTGCATGGCTGCTCAGATGATAATGGACATGAATGGGTGCGAATGTGAAAGAGCGACTGAATGTTGTGTGAATGTGCGTGTGGGGAGGCACTTGTGTTTGCTGGGCTGGGCCACTGATTTTGACAGAGTTTGGGGTAAAGGGTGTGCAGCATTTTTTTTTACTGGGCCTCTATGATAAAGCAAGCATGATGAGTGATATTACGTGGCTAGAGTGGCCTTTTGGTGCAACCAGTGTAACCATATTTTATGGTGCAATGACATTTCTTTACTGGGTATCTATGATAAAGCAAGCATGATATGTGTTATTATGTGGCTAGATTGGCATTTAGGGGCAGCCAGTCTAGCCCTTTCGTACTGTGACATGACATATTTTACTTGGCATCTATAATTATAAATGCATGATAAGTGTTGTTACATGGCTAGACTGGTATCTTGGTGCAGCCAGTCTAGCAATTTCTTACTGCGACTTGGCATTTTTTATGAACCACCTATGATGAAGCAAACATGTTAAGTATTACTATGAGTCTTGACAGGTCTACATTGCTGCAGCCAGTTTTGATATGCTTTCTTATTGTGGCATAGCACTTTCAATGAGAAAGCAAACATTGAGTATGTTCTAATATGGGGATACTGGCATATGTTGGCTGAGCCAACTGAGAAATATATGGGCACATCAAGCGTGAACATGTTTTTATACTGCCATATATTGTGGGGAAAGGCATCATGAAAATTTATTGGGAAATTCTCCTGTGCACTTTTGCTGACTTGCATGTATTGGAATAATCACAGTACCTGCTTTGAGTGACTGTAACATGTGTCATTATTGGACTCAGTTGAAATAACATAATACCATAACATATATTTATGAAAGGGGTAGAAAATCACAGTGACTAGTTTCAAAAGAGACTGATTATATTCAGTTAATATAACTCACTGAATACACATACATGACAGTTATCTTTCGAGTGACAGCCACATGATTTCTTTGGGTGCAAAGAGAAAATGGCTGTGATTCCCATGACTGATTGATATACATAAACAAAATGCATTTTAGTGAGGAAGAAGAAACTCATGCTGATTGACTTGGTGATATACAGAGAATATGTTTTTGTGAGGGAGAAGACCATTACAGTGACTGTCTTGAGGGGAGAACAGAAGAGGTCTCTGCTGCGTTTTACCTACCAATAAGAAATGAAAGAAAAAAGTAAAATAGAAGGAATGAACATTGTCTGTGTGCTTACTGCACAATCCTCAGCTATGCAGGTGCAGTACATATGCAGAAAGCATATTGCTGTAACAGTTGCAAGCTGTGATACTTTGATGCCTGGAAACCGCCATCCCGAAGGCAGCGGCAATGGCTGGTTTACCTGTGGTAATGACTGAACTGGGTGCATGGTGAGCTGGCTCTTTGTCGAGCAGATCGCAGAGGTAACTGCTAATGCAATTTGGCGGTCAGGGGCATATGGTCCCCGTTCATAGTGCAGGAATTTCAGGCAACCTTACTGTGAAAGCTACAAGGTCCCAATGGGAGGGGGATGTGCTGACTCCCTAAGTGGAAGTTGGTGGGGGATGTCTTGGAGGGAGGCTCCAACTGTGTGTTGGTTAATCTGGATATCAAGGGACAGATGAAGGTGTATGTTTTGCTCCCTTTGCCCTTGATGAATCGTCCTTTAACCCAAAAGGAGATGAGACGTGCAGCTTTGTTCAAAAGGGAGGCTCCTCACACAATTGGTATGGATTGCTTTAGGGGCAAGGAATAGTAGGAGAACCGGGTGCCATCATTTCCAAAGAGAAGCCTAAGTCATCTAGTGATTCTGTCATATATTTACATTGACTCTTGGGCCAGTCTCTGCCACCTTCTGGGCTCCTAAATGCTCTTGCATTTGAACCCTATTATAATTCCTGAATCTCCAGCTATCAGATCAGGGGTGTGGTGTATAGTCATTCCATCGACAGCCAAAGCATTGAATGCCATACCATCTAAAAAAAAGCATCTAAAAAAGCATCTAATGTATTTTTTTTCATTTTATTTTAATGGGGATCCCCCGTAACACCCCTTTTTTTAACCTTTAAACCCCATTTTTATTAAACTAAACCCTTTACCATCTAAAAAAATGCATTAGATGCTTTTTTTAGACGCTTTTTTTAGATGGTTTGACTGCCGATGCTTTGGTTGTTGATGCAATGACCGGATACCGGGTTGGCTGTGTCAGATCTCCCTAGTGGGTCTCATTGTATTTCTATTCTCCTGATACTTGATTCCTTTTTTTCGCAGTCTTCTGGAACAAGTTAGCAGATCTACTTTTCATATGATTGAACCGGTTCACAACCTGTGACTTGAGCACTGAGCTTTGAATATGGCAATCGTTTTAATCTCCTTTTAGCTCTCATGGTATAGGCGTCAAAAAAACAAAAGGGCTGGTATGGGTGGATATAAAAGTACTGATGAAAGCCCAGGAGCCAGACAAAATGTCCACACAGTGGCTCAGTTACACCAAACTCCAGAAAATCATGAACGGATGGACGCTCCAGCCAACATGATAGGTATACAGTAGAGGCTGCAAGAAATTAAGGAAGAAAGTAAAGGGGGGGGGGGCAAAGAAACTTTCATAGTTGATCACCGATTTTGGAAAACGTGTTCACAGCTGAAAATTCCCTGGACAAACTCTGTGACACCCTTTGGGATCAGATGCATGAACAGGTCTTACTGATGTAATGGGTGGACTTGTAGATGTAGAGAATCGCTCATACCAGACAAACATCAGAATTAGAGGCATTTCAAAGCATGCTTGTGATCAGGATCTCAAGCAATTAGTTCAGGTTCATTTTAAGAACTTGCTGCAACTTCCCGAGAGCACAGAGACGACCGGACATTGCACACACAGGGTTAACTCGTGTTTACAGCAAAGGAAAGATCTCAATTCTGATGTTTTGACCCACGTGCACTTTTATCAAAAGCAAGTGATGGCAGCGGCAAGAAGGTCTGGAGGAATCAAATTCAGGACGCTTCCATGTTATTGTACTAGGACTTTGACCGTGGTACCTTTATGAGAAGGAGAAAGAAGAACCTGCCAATTGTGACTAAGTGGATTTGATCGAATAGCATGAAATATAGATGGGGGACACCTCTGTAAGCACCTGTGTCTCAAATCTGTTTAAGACCCCCTAAGCCAGGTGGAGGATCCTGGCGTCCAGGGGACCCAATATGAATAGATATGACCTGCTACCCCGTTGGGGCCAGGATGCTCCTTGTCGCGATCTAGGAGAAGCATACCTCTAGAGCCAAGAGGGAAGTGGGGTTTTCCCTGTATTCCCGTAGCTAGGATTGATTCCGTGTTAATCCCTGCAGATCCCTCCGGATGCAGGGATGTGCATAGACCATACTCACATCCACAGCGAGGCAAGGAAACCAACCTCCATGTGTATAGAAATACGCCCACTTCATTTACATTTGTCACAACAATATCCCACAAGAATTCTGACTAGCTTTCATGAGTTGCAACTAAAGCAAACTCCACTGAGTGGATATAGCACAGTTAAACACCTTGGTTGTATCACGAATTACTTGCCATTTCCCACAACACCTTTAAGGGAACCACCATGCGCTGATTGCTACTGTGCACCTTCCAGCTGTCATCACTTTACTACTGAAAAGTAGCATCTAAAACAATGACCATATTCTTCATACAGATAAAGAACAAGGCACAATGGTCATCACAATTCAAACGCATGCAAAGCAAAGTTAGCAGTAAAACAGCTCCTTAAGTCGTAAACCATTCTATTAAAGCATTTAGCTGTTCCAAGCAAAACCACACACTCACTTATCTTTCCCCTGCTTCCAGCATCATCCCAGAAATAGGGAAAGAAAGGGTGTTTATAAGGGTCTCAACTGCGAAAATCCCTTTCTTACCTAATTCCCATTGGGTCTCTTCCATTCGACTCCTCAAGCTATACACCCCACACTCCTGGGTCTCTCGGCCACCCTCTAGGACATATTCATCAGGCGTATGCATAAAGAATATTCCCCAAGCGCACGTATCAACTTATGTGGCCGCTCCACTGTTCCCTTTCCAAATACTTCAGCAAGGTATGTAATGGAAATGGAGCATGGTTTTAGCGGCTCAGTATCCTATAAGGCCTTGAAGCCTACCCTGCTGGCATTCTGAAGATAGCCTTTCTCGATACTGATATGGGGTCATCTGAAATACACACTCTTTTCGGAATTGTAATGTATATATGTTGCAGACTTAAACTGTTCAGTGCCTTGCTACACTCCCTTTAATGAGCTATATGGCTAAATAAGTGCTAACTCAAAAACACATCACTCAGTGTTTGTGATATAACTACAGAAAGCATCATTACTCTGAATAGATGCTGCTTCCCACTACAAGACTCATTTTTCCTATAGGAACCTGTTTTGTTAATTAAACTGCATTAAGCTCTTTAGGCGCATTATTTCACTACTAAGCACTAAGGCCAGAACTGACATCAGACATATATCACAATGATACGTTTACTACCTACCTTAAAACAGGGTAGGATATGTCTTCACAGGCTCGCTCTTTTAAAACACCAGAAATGACTTGCCTACCCCATTCAGATTGTACAATTCTACTTGGACCTCTACAGTCAAAGCTGGACAAACAGCATTAATGAGTCAGTTGTTTTCTTACCCATCTTTAACCCTGCAGGGCAGAATGGGCCAAATACCACAACATCCGTTTACCTATATTGGACATCCTTACATCTCTAAAGATGAGGAAATACCTGAACTGATGAAAACAAGCTTGGACGAGCCATCCAATCATGACCAAGTTATCTTATGTTACTTGCATTTCTACCATGCACCAGGCCCGGCTCCAGCAGGGGGGCCAAGGGGAGCAGGCCCCCCCAAGGCCACCCACTGGCCCCCCCTAGAGAGGAGGCCATGCAGACCTGAGGGAGAGGGGTTGTGACTGGGTGGATTTCATTTGAAACGTGCAGCAGCAACCTCAGAGACATCATTCTGAGAGGCTGAACTGCAGGAGGCCTGGCCAGACAATGATGTACCCCCCACAGCCATCAAAGTACAAATGACCAGGATGATGGAGGGCCATTCACACGTCTAAGTTAGGTAGCACACTTATTCAAGCAGGCTGCCTGCAACTATTTTCACAATCCTAAAATCACAATTTAGAATTCTGTAATTTAAAGTATGTTTATTTTTTAAGGAATATAGCGGCTTTTCATATCATGCTAAATAAAATGGTTAACTATATCAAACAATACATGACAGGTAATGTTGCTTGAACACAGATTTCTGCAGAAGGTGCATCATCTGACTGGGGGCCATTACAAATTACATTCAAAGTATATATTGTGCTGCATTAGCTACTTGATTATCATTAAAATGATATGGTTAGTATAAGGTTAGTATTAAAAAAGGTAATTCTGGAGGGGAGAGTGTAGTAAAATCAAAAAGCGATAGATGCAAAGCTTTGAATTAAACATTACAACTAACGTTGCTCTGTGCAACATTCCATGCCATAATCCTGTAGTATGTGCTTTACAGAATGGGACAAGCTATTAGCAAATGACTATAGGTGCTGCCACCAAAGGTTGCAGTTCAATCTCAATTGCTAGGCCATGTTCCCTCTGTGCTGGAACCCAAGCAGCCACATGCATGTGTAGGCATTGTGGTATAGCAGTTTAGGAAGGGATTCTCACATTAGTGACAGGGTCAAGACTGATTTGCAACACTGGTATGGCAGGCTGACCAGAGCAAAGCCGGTGGGTATAATTAATTCAGAGGCTTTTGACTATTAGGTGCAACCAGAACTCATGCAGTGGGACACAGAGGGTGGAGATAAAATGTGAAGAGAAACACACATCCTTTGGGTGTGTTTGGTCATTTAAAACCCACAATAAACATGGGACCCAATGACTAGCCATGGCTATGTTAATGCCTATGGCATTACAACCAACTACCTACCTCTTGCCACCAAAAAGTAACCTTTCTGGAGCTCTTTGAGTGAGCTCTCTCACAAAGTAACACCAAACCTGTTGCTGTATAGGGCCTGCCAGTGTTATATCTAGGAATTATTTTGAGTGCTTAATTACTTAATTACCTTTGTAAATGAGCTCCTGGTGTGATAAAAATCTCTTAATGTGTGTTTTCAGCCAGTTGATTTTATAGGCAATATCTTTGCCAATCCCTCTGTTCCTTGCACTAGAGTTCTGCCTTAAACCAAACAATCACAAAGTCAATAGTTTCGGCTTTGGTATAGGTATTGGACAGACATTTGCCAGGCAATGTCATCATAAGCCCAGGTACTTGCACTGTTTTCCATCTGTTCCCATTGTATGGCCAGGTGTTAGTTTTATGGCAGTGCCTGTCAAATACCTATCCATGCTTAATCGAAAGCCCAAGCTGTTGGCTTTGTCAATGCATGTTGGCTTCAGGTTTTGTCCCTAAGTGAACATGTATATGCCCAGATGTGGGTACCTGCTTTCTACTCCTAGGAAATCAAGCTGCACCTCACTGAGCTGGTCCAAAAAGGCCCTACTTGAAATGGATAAGGCTAGGATGACATGTATGGACCAGTTTCAGATCTTCTCATGCATACTTGCCAGTGGGGCTCCGACCTAAATAGAATGCATCCTTGTCTGTGTGGACGTTTCATGATTCTATTCTTCTAGTACTGACTTTATAACCCCATACGGTTTGAGTAGTTTAACAGAGTTTGCATGCAAACAGAATACACCATGGGTCCAATTCATAGAAAAGTGTCCATTGATCCGACAAAGTCCCTGTGCTGAGAATGACAAGCGCACCCCTATGTGCAAAGTTTCCTATGCGCGCTCTGTGTACTCACAGAATTTAGACCGCAACGTAACCCAAAGCGACAAGTTATGGCCAGAACACCCATGACAAGCCCCAACACAAAGCACATCCAGCCACATTTACCTACATTTGCGTGCTCCTCGGCTGCAACGTCATACACCCTGGTAATACTGCATGGGTTCCTCTCCTCTGCAACCATTTCTATGCTGGAGCTTGTAGGCTTCCACTCAGGATGGGGAAATGAAGCTACAATCATAGGGGGTCAAGTGGACTGGAAGAAGTGGTACTAAATTCATTTATCACCACTTTTTATGAGCTATAGCATTATGTATGATTTTGTATGTGATAGTGGAAATCAGATCAGACTTAATAAGGTCCCCCTGCCAAATCGATTGGTTTTCTACAAGCACATATTTTTATGTTGGCGGTAAGCCAATGGATTCCTATGGGATCCACCTGGCATTTACACCTGATAAAAGTGGCCAGATTCCAAAGGAATCCATTGTGGATGGCTCCCCCAATCATTAATTGTGGAAATGATTTACACTTTTCCAGACTTGTAGTGGAAAAGTGTAAAGCAAAGGTGATTTTTGCCTGTGTTTTACTCTTTACTTTTCCACCACTTGGTGTAAACAATTAAAATGAATGAATGGCCCTTTTGCAAATCTGTGCAATTTAGGATTCAACACAAAATGCCCCCTTACTCTTTTCATCAACACGTTTCTACAATGATGAATACATTGTCAGGTTTGTTTATCATGTGACTTGTGCATTTTTTAAAGTAATCTGTATAAAATGTTGTTATTTTAGGTATTCAAAACTAAACTTCAACACATGTGTGTTCATGGTCAACTCATTTAATTTCACTATATCTTACCTGCTAAAATTAGGTGCCCTTAGAAGTGATTCAGTTCGCAATATGACCTATTCCAAAAAGCCTCACTCATGGTTTGATAGATGAGCAGCACAGGCATTAGGACCTGCTAAGAGCCCACACACACACACACACACACACACACACACCTTTTATTGAAACTATCAGGCCACATTTATTGTTAATATTAATGGATCTTGTACCGCGCAAGGCTGCCACTTGCGCGGTCTCTTGGCGCTCTGGTGTATCTGCAATGGAAGGAGGGTTTGGGGGTTTGTTAGTGGGATTGAGAGGGAGAAGACCAAGAGAGCTTTGATGTGCTGTTGGCAGTTTCAGTTCATAGAAACCGGTCACTGAGTGTTGGTGCATTATTCGGTTGGTAGCCGTTATGTGGTGTTGAGGTATGATTGTGTATGGTTTTGTTTCGTGTTGGGTGTTGTAAAGTGTGTGCGGTTTGTGATGCAGTAGAGGTGCGGTTGTGTTTAGTTCAGCGTTTGAGTGTGAGTATGTAGAATGGTGAGTTTTTTGGATGGTTATTTAGTAGTAAACATATTTCCTACACCCAAAATCCCATCTAGGTGCGACACATTTACTGCCCCCAACAATCCATTGAACAAAATTGTGTCATTCAATAAAAAATCAAAGTGAACACATCGAACAAAGAGTCATCAATGACAATTGCATATTATAACCAGTATGTAAACAGTATGTATCAGGCAATGATGTACATGGGCATAGCAGGGGAGCAAGGCACTCTCCTCCCTGCACCGACCCACCAGCAGCGATACCAGGATGCCGGAAACCCCTCAACCAACACCACCCGCCTCCTGATGCGGCTCTTTAAGCCCTAGCACTCTCTGCTACATGCTAGCAATCCCTTGCACCCTCAGCTCAATTAAAATGTGTTGCAAAAATGCAACCAAAAATAAAACTTTGTATTTAAAATGTAATTTTGTAAGAACCAAAATCTCCTATTCCTGGGTTTAGTATTTTGGGAATGTCGGAGAGCCTACCTTTCACAAAAAGATGAAGGGAAGGGACCATAGGCACCTCCTCCGGGGCTTGCTAGGAGTAGTCACAGTGTTCAGGAAGGCATTGTTGGGTGAACACCATCTGAGATGGTACAAAGACTGGGGACCTCACTGCTCAGCCATCTCAGAGGAGGAAGAGGTACCTGATTCTCTCCAGCCAGGCCAAGAAAGAGTTTCTGAGGTCTGGTGGCAGTGGAGGTAAATTAGAATGGTGTCTAGGAGAGCTAAAGGAAGGTCACTGGGGGTGAAAGGTGAAGGAGGATCTGATATAATAGAAAGAGGAGAGCAGATGCCAAGGGCATATAGGTAGATTAATGTTGCAACACTATTTTCCTTTCTTCTCTTTGGCTTCGTACTGTTTTCTATAGAGGGGTGCAAATGTATACTTTTAAGCTGGATCATAAATCTAGGAAATCTGGATCAACCCCAGCACATTTTAGGGTTCTCCTAGACCCACAGCCAGTGGAATATGGGCCCCCATGATCACAAACCTTGATCACCCAGGTGAAAATTCCTGGGGCCGGGCCTGCCATGCACATTCACCCAAAGGGCTTCTTGGCGGTAGGACTCAGACAGCAAACTGGGCAACACTGGTCGCCTACAATAACAAGATTTTCAGGGAGCGCCGGAATCACAGATGGTCTCCAATGCCCCTAAGGGCAGCAAAGATCATTCTATACTTTACCAGCTGAAACTGAAAATGTGCAGCCGCCGACCCTGGATAGACGAAATGTAGGAATTACCACTAGACAGGCATTACCAGAGGGCAGAGTCCATCCAGGAATGTAAGGCAGGAACTTGTCTCGGACATAGTGCACCCCCTGGCAGTAGTACGCCCAGTGGACTAGGCAGGGAGATTTTAATTTGATCCTTTTGCCCACCCGGAGCCATTGAAGAGAGAGGAGCATAGAGCCGATGTTGGAACCATATGGGCTGGAGGTGGCAACGTGAGCAGCAAGATTCTGCAAAAGGTGCAACCTATCTATAAAACCAGTAGGCTGGTCCAGGAACAGGGCATTACAGTAGTCTATGCGAGTCATAACTAGCAAGGCAACGACCAAGGTTCGCCGAGGAGCAGGCAAGAATGGGAAGACCTTGCAAAGCACTTTAAGAAGAAAGTGACCCGTCTTACACACTGCGCTAACCTGGGGGCCCATCGACAGCTAGAGGGAAAGGTAAACTCCCAAGATTCATAACCGCTGTCACCGGAATAGCGGAATCACCAAAAGCAGACGGCCAGAAGGAACGGGTCAAAAGAGCAGGGTTGCTGGTGCTCAGAATCCCAAAAGCCGAGGAAGACGCAGAGGGAGATCAGAAAGAGATGGAGGGACGGAGAGGGGAAAGCAAACTATGGGCCAAACTATGGGCCACATCTCCAAAATGAGTCTCAGGACTCAGCAATAACTTTTCTAGCATCTCGATAACTTTGTTGTTTTAGCTCCATGTTTAAGTTGGTCATTTTGGCCATCTCCTGATATTCCAGAGTTTTATATTGATATTTGCATTGCTCGCTGTGAATTCTATCATGGCCAATTATTGACAGAGCCATCCAGGAGTTATACAAGGAAGTGGAGGGTGGAATGTTCTGGAGGGTGGGTGGGGTGGGGGGCTTTGCCAGGTTCTCATGCATGTGTGTTCCCCACTAGGCCAGGGATACAAAGTTTGTTGATTATAGCTTTGCTCTAATGATCTTAATTAATAGGTGTATTATCGTCTTTTTTCCTTATATCTTTCCTTTTAGCTATGATCTGGTTATAATTTTGAGCTTTGTCTCGGATGGTCATTGGGATTGTACATTCTTCCCTGGGGCGTTGCCCATTGAAGACATAACGCCCTTTAAGGTTCCCTATTGCCCTAGGTGCTCCTGGATGGCAGGGTCTCCAAAGCTGAGCCAAAAAACGTTGATATTGGGCCATCTTCTTGAAATCGATCTCACAGTTGCATTTCCACAGTACACTGACCGGTTCCCACAAGATGAGCCCATATCAGTCAATAGGAACTTTGCAACACACATGTATGCTTCAATTGGGTCCAGAAAGAGAGGGTGGCGGTTGTATTCTGGAGGGTTTCTCATTTTATAATAAAGGTCGTATTGTGGAACCTGGTTAGTAAGAGATCTTATGCTCAAAGGTTCATTAAACGGTCACCTATTTATCTTGGTAGGGGACAATGCCTGTGCCTTCCTAAAAGTCGGATTTGCGGAGTCCCATGCGGCAGCAAGGATTCTCAGAGTTCTCTTGCGGGTCGAAGGATGGAGATCCTTCTATGAAGAGAAAGGAGACTATAAACATATCACTCCCGTGTACACAAGGAATACTCTAGGATTCATATGATTTTGGGTTTAACCCCTTTCCTCCGTAGGGTGATCTCAACAAGGACTGGACAAAGATATTTGTTAGATCATGCTCCGGTAACCCTTCCACTGGAAGCAATGGCCCAATCACCTACTTGCATTTCAGTGATCATGTGATTGCTGTTTTGTGATCTGCTATTTCTGACAAGCTAACTCACAGTTTTCATGAAAAAGACATGGTGGACTTAGATAAATGCGCAATGTGATATGGTGGGAGAAAAGTAACTGGAGGTAATGTCATCAGTAGAAGGCATGCCTTTCTAAAAGCCAGTGAAGCCAGCAAGGGGAGTTTGAATTAGAACTGAACAGTGAGAACGCAAACTGGGTGGGCCAAAGAGAACAGTGAGGGTGCTGAGGATACTCCTAGCCCAATTAGAATCACACCTTTTTGATAACTCTGCCCTGTCCCTTCTGTTTACAAAACAGTCACATTACACCCAGGGCAACAAAGCTCACAGATTTCTGGCAGCAACATATAGGAGACTTAAATCATGTAACTTTCTCCCATGTCTTATTGATTCAGGGGAAAAAGTATGATACAGAGAATGAAGTATGATACAGAGAATGGAAAAACTAAAATCAATGGAAGAAATTATAAATCATTCCTTAGTCATTCCCCCTTAGCTTTATATGATGCACAGCAGGCATCCGGAGCTCGATGGTCCCCAAAGTCTCTCAGATCGAAAGTGATGAATTGGAACGGCCTGCCTTACCAGGTGAGGTGGACCAAGTTCACAATTCACAAACCTTTTCTATAAAACTCTCATAAAGGCCGTAATCACTTCTCTGACAAAATGAATCCATTCCTGTCTGTCCTCTGATTCAGAGTCCCACTCAGGCAAGGAGGTCCCACATTGTGCATCATCTAAACTGATTGCCCTTCTTAATGTCAACGCAAACATTTTATTAAAATTCTCATCACATGTCTGATGATGGTTCCTCCTTATGCTGGTGACATCTGATCAAAGAGGGCCCATTATCAATCATAATATGCACAAAAAAATCAGACAAGTAATCAATCTGGCAGCCTGGGAAAACTACTCAGACCAGAGGTTTGCCTTGCTGGCCCTGGATGGCAACCAGGCATTTGACATAGTGAACTGGAGTTTCATAAAGGATACACTGGCATTATTCGGTTTCGGCCCTTCTTTCTCATAGCTTCTAGCCAGTTTTTTATTTCCACACATGAAAATGAGGGTGCACACTTCCTTCACCAAGACGATTGACATTTCCAGAGATACACAACAGGGTTGCCCGTTTTCTTCATTGGTATTTGCCCTTCAATGCACAGATCATCCAGAGAGATACCTGAAATCAAAGAGGTGGAAAGCAGAGGCACTCCTCACAAATGAACGTTATTTGCAAATTGTACAATCTTATTCCTTAAGGATGCTAAATTCCCGCTAGCTAAGGCCTCTGTGCTTCTTTAACATTGCCAGGAAGCTTTTGGCTTTACTGTTAACTATACAAAATCCAAAGGCAAGAACATCACTACAATTTCAGATCTTGAAGGCTTATACCGGTTCATTTGAAACACCTTGGGTTAAAAGATCACCTCCTCCTATACTTCCTTGTTCAAAGCAAATGAGTTTTAAAAAAAAGGTTTTGTGAGATGGACCTGGAAAAATGGCAACTCCATAAGATTGCCTGGCTGGGCCAAAATGCTGTCGTCCAAATGACGGTGTTGCCAGGATTATTTTACATTTTCAACGCTCTGTTGGTGCTTTTCTCGTTCTGGATTTTAGACTGTTTTAAGGGTAAATTACTTTGTTCAGTTGAAGAAGTAAACCATCTACGAAAATGATGCTATGAACTTGACTCCAGGGGAGATTGGGTGGCCCGTGCATTATAGACCACAGATCTGTCGTTCTTTGACTGGTCGGTGGATGCAGGGACGAGAACATGGAAGGAAATTGAGCAAACTATGTGCAAATTGACTCTTTCCAATAGAATGTTCATTTCCAGAAGCACTAGAATTGTAGGTGGCCCTTTGCTTCTAAATATTCCCAGGCCTATTAGGATAGAAGCTGCTGACTATTGGGTATCCTCCAGGAGGTGGACGCACTCACTCCGATAGTAGACACTCCCCCCCCTTTTACTGGGATACAAAAAGGGCATTACAAAACATGGGAATTGCAGAATCGGCTGATCCTGGGTACTCTAAATGAGAGGGGAAACCCAGTCATAGTTGTAAAATGTAAGACCAAGCTCCTACTCCCAGAAGAAGAACATTTTCACTATACATAATCAAGAAATTGGATCTCAGAGGAAGTCATTTTCAAGGCTGGCTCCCAATATTTAAAATTAACAAAATTGTCCTTTGCTGATGAAACAAATTTCCCAATATTACAAACTACGTGAGGGCTCCTTGGCACATGATAAACAATTCTATATGTGGCAAGGAGAGCAGGAACTAGGAATCACTATCGCAGAGGAAACACAGGCAGATGTTTGATAAAGTACATATAAGCTTTTGAGATCTACAGCTATTAAACATTGTGCGATCAATGTTTGCTTTCTCTGGCAGATGTCCCCCAGAGATTTAGTAGAATATACCGAGATTCATTGCAGTTGTGTTAGAGAGATTGTGAAGAGGTGGAGAACTATACATTATGCAGTGGAGCTGCCCGCCAACACAAATTGTTGCCTTGTAGCAAGAATATTGCGGGGTGTATGACTTCCCATGAACCCACAGATTATATTATTGGGGGACAATTATTAGAAAGGTCTTTATCCAATATTGGGCCCAATCGCTTTGCCAATTTCCCATCTGTTAAATGCAGCAGGGCTAAAAATAGCCCAGTCTTGGAAGACCGTAGCTTATTGGTATGTTAAAATCTGAGATACAATTGCAATGGAGAAAATAATAGCCACGCACTCTAACAGAACCTTGCAATATCTCAGAATATGGACCCCCCCTTAAGGACAGAGATCATTTATTTCACAGACCTATACTGTTAAAGAACTCCTCTCGGGTATAAGTCCTAAGTTGGTTTGGTGATCTCAAGATATTGAAGCACCTGGCTTTGGCTTCTTTGACTCTAAATGTTTTATTGGCTTGTAATGTCTGAATTATACACGTGCCTACTTTTGCTCCCAAGAGCAGATGATGTGGCTCCTATCACAACCTATTTAGAACCTTTTGTTTCTTATTTAGCTCGATTTCGATTTTCATTTTCAGTGTTTTTGGATTAGAATCAAATGTAATGAGGATTTAAAAATTACATGAATGAATGAATAGATAACAGTACAATGTATGATATATCAGACATATTTCATGTGGAAGACACATGCCAAATGTTCAGCTGGGTTATGGCAGGAATGGGAATCAGAGGGCAGCAAAGAGATTCTTGCCAAAAGAGATAGCAAATTACTACAAACTAGCATAAATGTCTACACTTCAAGTCCCTAAAAAGGAGCACACAAATGGCTGACATATATCATCCCGCAGACAGCACAGGTGTGGAATTTTTGTCAGGATGCCCGAGAGAACCCATTGCTCCCAAGGTGACTGCGGGCAGCCTTTGTCCTGCCTGCTCCAGTGCATTCAGAGAAAGCGGCAATGCCCACAAGATTGGCTGTAACACAGCAGGCCACACATGCATTCATTCTTGCACCGGAGAGATGGTGGGAACACTAACATACACCAGTAAGTGGTCTTTGGATGCCAGATAGCGCACCAGAGATTACAAGCAAGAACAGTCCCATTTATGGTACCATGAACAGGTGTGTGAATTTAAGGCACCAGGTTGGACGCTGTAGACCAAATTTCAAGAATAGTCTTGGGAGCAGTACCATCCACTGGCCTCTCGTCGGACAATAGGGACCAGAGAGTAACTGCTGACCTAGGAAGTATTCAAAGCGTACCTTTGAGCTGCTTTCTTACGAATGCCCAGCTAATCTATTAAACACCATACATTCAGTGTATGGCACACGTTTAAGTGCAGAGATGAAAAAAAACACTTCATTTGCTCTGCGTCCATTTTCCAGAGAATAATATATCACTTCTTCAAGGGTTGGAGGGTGTCCTGTTTTTCCATGATAATATTTGTGTGTATAGAAAAGACATGGATGTTCATGATACTCATCTACAGGCAATTCTTAGTAGCAAACAAAGCTTCGGTGTGACCTTAAACAAACAGAAGTACACGATTAGAAGGGGACAAATACAGAACCTTGGACATGACATTTTGGAGAAAGGAGTTGACCCTAGGCTAGATTTCGTGGGGACGATTAGAGACACACCCAACCCTCAAAGCAATGACCAAACCTTATCGCTCCTTGGCATGGCCGAATATTATATGTTTGTCCTGAATGTTGCTGATTGTACTGTAAACATGCAAACACTACTTGGAAAAGGGAAGCAAGACCATCACAGCCATTAATGACAGCAACGCCGACCTCTTTTCAGTACTCCTGAAGATAGAGAAGGTGGTGGGCATGTTACTGTCTTTCCATTGAGGGTTCTAAGGCTGCTGAGCTATCCTATTCAGCCATTGAAAAGGAAATGCTCTAGTAAAAGTGGGCATTAAAGAAATGTAGATCATTTCCGTGGGGTGTGATTTTTCAGGTGTGGATGGATCACAAATATTTACATGAAATTCTACAGTCTGAGCAGCTGGAGACATTTTACTCAAGGATAAGAAAATACGCTACTGGTATACAAGAGCATGTGTTTAATGCAGGGTATGTCCCAGATGCAAACAACAAGTCTGCATACTGCCTGTTCGATTTAACCATGAGGGTAATTGATGGGCAAGGGTTGGAAGTGCTCCAGGGATCACAACAGGCAGCAAAAATGTGAGCATGCTATGTGTGATGAGCTTCATTAAGCAATTTGAGGGGGGAACTCCGGGACACTAGGTGTAACTGGAGACAATGAAGATGCTGGGGTATGTGTGCCCCATCAGGATAGAACTATATGAAGTAGTCAATCCCATCGGATGGGAAGACAGGACTGGTCCCCCAGTCAGGGATTGGGCACACATCATGGTTCACGGGCATGAAGACAACTAGGGAATCACTAAACCCAAGTAACACACGATGTGTGACTACTGGTGGCCTAGTAATAACATACACATTGAGAATATAGTAAGAGAATATTTACAGTGCAACATTTTTTGATAAAGTGTGCGTGTCTTAATGTGATGTGTTTGATAGGTTTGGACATCGGGGATCCCATCACGGGTGGGGGTAGAGGAGTGTAGTGCTTTGTCTTAATTGATCTCCTCACCAGATCAGAGGAAGCAGGTTTCACTAAGGAAAGCTGCAGTAGTAATGTAATTCCGTTCTTAGATGCCATCTTCAAGAGGGGAGGGTTCCTCAAAGTGGTCCTCATGGACAAAGGGATCGTCTGCTAAATCCAATGAAATGGAGATGTACTACAGACGACCGGTGCTGTGTACCACCTCCAGTTGAATGGAATTGTAGAAAGGTTTAATAGAGTACTGAATATGGGATTGGTCTGGGTGGGAGTAGTAGGCCGAAGAGAACCAAACTGTGAGTGAAATGGTGGCCGCCCATTGCTGCTCTTCCCCGTTTCACCCCATGGGTCTCGCCTTTTGAAATGTTGAGTGGGTGCAAGCCCAATATTATATTTGTACCCCCATAGTCAGATCTGGCAAAGGAAGCCTCATGACATCACTTTCATAACGAGGCCAGTAATTGGGAATCAAAGAGCAAAGAAGTTTAAAGATTGTGAAATAAAATTAGGAGCATGGGTCCGGACAAACCTTCGAGAGGCTCTTTAATTAGCCAAGAGCACCTGATGTGAGACCATGGCTGTTCGCAAGGTGCACAACAATGCTCTAAGCACAGCAGAAAAGAGGACATGGAAAGGAAACTGCATGAGAGGAGTGTCAGACGATCAAAGAAAATCAGATCTATGTTTTTTCCCCCCCGCAGCTTGTTTTTACAGAAGCCGGGTTCTCAGTGAAATGGTCCTGTTCATATGGGCCTTGGAAAAATGTGTTCAAGTACATCTCAAAGAAGTTCCAGACATCTGCAAATGTGTATAAATAAGGACCTCTTCAAATTTTTTTCACAGCCATTGTTGTTTACTGGACCCTAAATGTACCCCTAAAAATGTAGGTTATACAGACGTTTGATGATGTCTGTGTAGTTGACAAGATATTAATTTCCACCAATCAGACCTCTGGCTTAATTGTGTTTCCCATGTTGGCAAATTTACAGTAAGGGCCTTCTACAATTCCTTACACAGTTTGCATGTTAACTGCAGTTCATACTGCACATAACTTTAACTGCAAACAGAATGGAATTGAATTGGTTGTTTATTTGTATAGCGCCTATACACAAAGTGTTTCAAATCGCTTAACAGACAATCCTCATCCCAAAATATGTTCTCTCAATTCAGTTCAACGGGACGGAGTCTTCATTTCTCACCACTACCAATAATAATAATAATAATTTGTCTTATATAGCGCTACGAACCCTCAGTTATCTGAGCGCAGCATATTATTACCCAAGGTTTGTGGTGCTCATATAATACTTTTTCTTTCATGGTGAAGCAGACATACAGTTGGTGCTGTTACAGAGTGGAAGGTTGAGGGTTACAGTCAATGGTATAAGTGTACCAAAATATGTAGTGAAATTGTGACCTCAGTGTGGCACGGGGTAGGCGGGAGCATAGTGCAACATGTGACAAGGGGTTGTGGCCGGGCCGGGCTGGCAGCCAAGTGGGTAGAACGGGCAAAAGAAGGAGGCGCCCCTGTATTCTTGTTCTTTTTGTTTCTCAGTCGATCAGTCAGTGGGATCATGTATATATATTGCCTAGACTCGCTGATCCTATCTCCACTAGAATGTGTGCCTAGCATTTACCTGAACAGATGCTGCTTCAACAGGGGCCAGGAACTAGAAAACACCTACATTGTCATTGACGGAAATTTGGAAATTTACTACAAAACCTGTATCCCAAGAATGAAAGTCATATCTTTTCTGGCTGACAGTTTCAGGTATGAATAGTCTGTGATCCGCCATAAAGCAAAGGTTCCATCCTGGGATAAACCGTGTGATGGTATCCTGAAAGAAGGCAGGAGCAGTCCCATTAAAGGAATTTGAAAAGGATGCAAAGATTTTTAAGCTGAATGTTCTAAACCAATCAGCTTTGTGCCACCTGGATTCCGCTAATACATTTCATTGAAGTAACCCCAGTAATCCATTGCAATAGTCCCAGAAGCTCCTACTATAACTTTACACTTGCCATGAATGGACAAATCCTATATCACCACCTGATATTAAAAAGTATTCCTTGTGAATGGTATTGACCTTTATGTTGTCTTAGCATTTTACCTGACATAAAAACTTGTAAAGTTTTCCATGAATCAGGAAGAGATAGTATGTGAAGAGAGTTTCCTTCTTAGTGTTACCAGGACCTCCCCCAACTTCCCCGGCTAAGGTGAAGCCAGCTAGAATCCATCCAGTCTATGTTACCTAGGCTTCCTAAATAAATGGTCAGATTTCAGTTTATCTGCACCTGCGTTAACAGGGTAAAATGGAGAGGTATGCTTTAACTTCAAGATGTAGCATACTGGAATAATTAATGTGATTGTAAAAAGTAGTACAACTGTTAACAGAACAAAATAAAAGTAGTGGTACTCCGCTCCTGACCATTCCCGCTCACTTCAACCACTGGTAACAGTAGGTGCCTAGCAGCATTCATTGCAGCGCTCACACCAAGAGGGTGTTCATAGAGTAGGAGCTCCTGTTCATGGCACTTCCTACTGATGATACCCTGGTCTCCTACCGGTTCCATGAGGCTACTTTATATGTTGGCCAAACCTGATGCAAATTCTCTGTGCCCCACCACTGTTAGGGCCCCAAACCAGCAAAAGATGGATGTACCACCAGATTAAAGCAGTACTGCAATGTGTAAGACTATCAATGGGTTCATTGTAATCTGCACTTTCACAGATGACAGGATTCCTTTTCTTTCTTTCTTATTTATTTATTTATTTATTTATGTGGCATTTGTTATACGCCCAGACCTTGTGGTATCACGGCATAGGTTCAAGAAAACTTACATCTCTGGTTACAATAGAGGAAATGGCTCGTTACATACAGGATACAGCACCTGTTGGTTAGTTAATTTGAGTCGCAGGCTACAGGGGGTACCTAGACATAAATACATTTACCAATTAGAGTCAAAGTAGTTAGTTGGCACAGTGTCTAGGGAGGGACGCGGGGATGGGCAGTGAAGGGTTGTGTGCTTGGAGGATGGGCAGAGAGGGTGCTCCTGCTAAGTATCTGTTGAAAAGCCAGCGTTTCTTTAAGAGTTTAATAAAGGTTATCCTTCTGCTTTGCTATCTCTTGGTTATGGTCTTTTATAAGTATGTCAATTCATCATTTTCTGCCACCCGGTCAATGAGGCGCCTGCTGCCACACGGAGATTCCTCTCCCCTCTATTTGCATTGAGATTGCCTTATGCACAGAAAGGTTTTTTGGCAAGTCACTTCACTTTCACAATCACACAAAATGCAGTGTTTGATGCCTTTTATTTGACCAAGTGGAAGTATAATGCACAGGCGCAATAATGCATACGTTGTCGTAAACCCATGGACTTTTTCCGCACATATTGCAGGGGTAAATGTTTAGCAAAGTCACATCCAATGGCCAATTGGTTCTCACAGCGTAAAGAAAGCAGAATTGCCATTGGGGGAAGGAAAGGTATGCCTGGAACGCAGGTCTGATTGGCTGCCTTTTCTCCAGCACCATAAAACCTTTAGGAGGGCTCACACGCAATAAATAGTATCCATGGAAACGGTTCCCATTTCTAGCCAATCTGAAAGATGCTAAATGAAAACGTGTCTTGACATTGGGCACAGGCGATCTTAAAGTGGCCCCAGCAAGTGCAAACCAACTATTCATGGTCTTTTAGAAACATATTGAAGTGAAAGAGTTAAAGGAGAGTTCCGGGACTTTTTTTTTATTGTCCCTACGGGTCGGCCATGTGTTTGTAAGCATAAATCGGTAGATCGTAGGAAACTTTCCTATGGACCTTACCCGACTTTTCGCCCCTTATCGCACTCGAAATCAGCCTCCATTTTGTGATAATCCTATCATTCCGCCGCATCGACCTGGCTCACCTGCCTTTGCGGCACTAAATCAAATCCCCCGCCCCTGAGCCTGACATCAGCAGACGCGTACTGCCCATTTCAAGCACGTCTCGTGTCAACAATCGCTGCGCCTCAGCTATTGACGTGTTGCCATGGAAATGGCAGGACGCCTCTTTCCCCAATAAGTATAAACAGACCGTTTCACAACATACAGCAGCAGATTTTCGATTCCATTCCTCTCTCTGTGTTACTTTGAGTATTCTGTGACTCGTTTCAGTGCTCTGGTCAGCTACCTTCGCCGCTTGTAGCCCGTGTGAACAGATACCAGTACCACCGCTATAAATTATTTTACTATCTTTACCGCACAATGGCCACAATAATGCCGTATATGTACGAGCCCGAGTACACCGAGGAAGAACTACTGGAAAGGCAAGCACGCGAAAACGATGGGGATTCGGACGGCAGTTGGGAGGACCAGTCAACGGATGAAGAGCCTGGACCATGTCGCATGGACGGCGTCTCCACCTGGTGCACGTGCAATCGGTGCGAGCTAATGCCAACTGAGGAGGAGAACTGCTGCTGCCGTGAAAATTCCGGGTGCTTGGCCTACATTTCGGAAAGCGAGCAAAGTCAGCAGGAAGGCGAGCAAAGTCCGCAATGCATCACCGAGCTGCCAGAGTTCAGGGAAGCCTGCCTCTCACGGACAGTGTTGAGGATGATGATGGTGCTTATGCACGAACTTCGTGGCACTGTTCGTCCGCGTAATCCGAGTAACGAGTAAGTATACTCTGTTTGTGATGTCAGTGATGCCACCACTATTTCATGGTCGTCTCCCACATATAAAATTACATTTACATATCATTGGAACGCATGTAAATTGGTTCCATATAGTGCATTTTCTAGATATAATTTTTTTCTAAGAAAAATGACATGTGTTACCTGAATCGACATTGATAAGAAAGTTTGGTCAGTTTAATACAGTTTGCATCTTTTTTTTTCACAGGTGGTACAGGCTGGTGGCCTATCGTTGCTTCACTTGGTGGCTTCACGGGAGGCTCGGACACCGCGTTCGGAGAGTAATACCTGCCTGTGCGGTACTTGCCATTAGACAACATTTCCCCAGTGACAGTGGACAATACCGCGGATTTTCCCTCGATGTGCTGCAACCTCAACTTTACAATGTGTAATGTTTATTATTTATGTTTAATTAAAATCTAAAATAAAGCCCAACATATATTTTAACAATGGTTGTTTTGATTTTTTAAATGAATCTAGTGTATATTCTCCTGGGAGGGTGAGGTATTTATAAACTCACCCCCCTGCCTTCCATGTAGTAGATCCTGCAGCCATCCTCTTACATTCAGTTAGATGGCCTCTCCTTGGTGAGGCCCTGCGGCAAACGGGTCTTGTCTGCACGACCACCGCCCCGATCCACCCCCCGCCCTATCAAAGGCAGTTCGCACCGGGGTACTTGAGCTGCTGGCAAGTGGAGCTGTCAGGGAGCGATAAAGGCCAAGAGGTGCCAAAGACCATGTACACTTCAAAGTGGTCTATAGAGCATGGGTTTGTTGTTCCCATGTCTACCTCCAGACCCCGTGTCTCCTGCCAAGCATCCCCCTCACGCTGGACGGCCCCCTGCAATCCACATAAGTGTGTCTCCATTCACGAGTCTTCCTGTGTCTTGTCTGCACGACCACCGCCCCGATCCACCCCCCGCCCTATCAAAGGCAGTTCGCACCGGGGTACTTGAGCTGCTGGCAAGTGGAGCTGTCAGGGAGCGATAAAGGCCAAGAGGTGCCAAAGACCATGTACACTTCAAAGTGGTCTATAGAGCATGGGTTTGTTGTTCCCATGTCTACCTCCAGACCCCGTGTCTCCTGCCAAGCATCCCCCTCACGCTGGACGGCCCCCTGCAATCCACATAAGTGTGTCTCCATTCACGAGTCTTCCTGTGTCTTGTCTGCACGACCACCGCCCCGATCCACCCCCCGCCCTATCAAAGGCAGTTCGCACCGGGGTACTTGAGCTGCTGGCAAGTGGAGCTGTCAGGGAGCGATAAAGGCCAAGAGGTGCCAAAGACCATGTACACTTCAAAGTGGTCTATAGAGCATGGGTTTGTTGTTCCCATGTCTACCTCCAGACCCCGTGTCTCCTGCCAAGCATCCCCCTCACGCTGGACGGCCCCCTGCAATCCACATAATGCCACGACATATACACGTCATTCATTCACAAACACACCCCTGGTTCGAATTCTTTATAACCCACCTCATATTTCTAATGAGAACTTCTTTGCGCTTTGCTAGTCAACCCGTGAAGGTGCTGGTTATCTGCTCTTCGTCTCTGTGAACTTCCGTGACCACTTTGAGCAAACTCGTCAGTTTGCAACCTGTGAACTGCTCCCTGTTCTACGACAAGAAACTACTCTGATCCCTGCATCTAACTGTTTGTTCGTCAAGGTAAGTCCATGTACCATAATCATTTTGCGTCCAATTTTTTAATTTATATCTATTTGCTAGTAGTCATCAAATTGCATCCATGTTTTCTTTTCGTTCACGACAGTACATGCAAGGAACTAGTCACATGTTCTGAGTTTAGTCAAATTACTTTTTCTATTTTTTGAAAGTTATTGAAATACTTATCCGCATGTGAATAACGTGTATAGTTCCAAGAACCAAAACGGACCTTGCATTGAACCTTTTATGTGTCATTTACTGTTTTAACACATTGGTATTCATAGAGAATTGTTGATCTTTACTTTTCAGAACTTTCCATAATGCCTGCCTGTTCCATTGGCGGTTGCCCTTCGAAGACCCATAACAAATCTGAAGGTACTATAATGCATGTTTTCCCTAAGACAATAGATCAGATAAGAGGATGGGTCCGATATTGCGGATATCCAGCCTCTGAGCTAGAAAGTAGAGTCCTAGAAGTCTTTGCGGACAAGAGGGGTGATCGATACCGCATCTGCAGCAGGCACTTTAGCCCAGACATGTACTCCACATCATTGCTAATAAAGAAGAAAACACCGCGAGCGAGGCGAAAATTGCTCTCAACCGCTATTCCCACTCTATTCGTCCACATGCCTCCACTGGTGAGTCAAGTTTACGGATCTAGTTCTCGGCCTTGCGGTAGTGTGTAGCAGTAGCTAACAATAATTTCCCCATTTATGTATCCACTCAATATGAAGGCGGAAGATTCTCCATCCGTGTCGTTATTGCAGTCATCAGCCACTTCAAGCGCCTATCGGGTAATCTTACTTAGCTATTCTGACACTGACTTGTTTTAGGCATGTAAATCAATAGTTTTAATTGATCGTGTAATTATTTTACCTAATGGTACACCCTTGTACTCGTCCTCTAGTCTTTGTTTTCAGTTATAATTATTGTTATCCAAAATAATGCAAGTACTGTCTTTCAGGGAGATGCTGAGGAGTCCAACGCATTGACGACAACCGTAGATGTCACTCAGATGCTCGAGGTACGTTTCTTTCGTTTTTAGCCATTGATATGTCCTTCTGTCGTCGCCCTCCTATTTGTCTTCTTTTTTCAATATTGTGTTCATTACTAATGAAAGTCCTATGTTTCAGGGAGTCGATGGAGCATTAGTCCAAGTAGAAGGGGGAGCATGCAGTTACGGGTCGGCGCAACAGCTTGCAGAAGTGTGCACCGCAGTTACATCGTCCCTTGATGTTCTTATGCATTTCGAGGTATGGATACTGACAGTTCGATCAAGCGAAATCATATGACGTGATTACATCCGCTATACTTCCTTCTTTATTAACGCAAGTACTATGTTTCAGGGAGATGACGGAGCTTCTTCTACAAGAACATCACCCCTAGTAGTTGATGCAGATCTCTGGGTGGTGACACTTCCAACGATCGAGCAAATCGAATCATATTTACATATCCATTATTTATTTTAGACAACTGATCATTTGTGCAGGTCTATTTAGATGAGCCGTTGACGCCTGCTCAAAGTTTATGTTCTTTTTAACAAAATAGAAAAGCATACTAATGCAATTACTGTGTTTCAGGGAGTTGCTGAAGCGTCATCTTCAATAATATCATCAATGGAAGTCTATGCGGAGCCCGAGGTATGGATCTTGACAGTTCAATCTAACTAGATCAACAATGCGTGAACTATTGTCGTTTGAATGTTCTACACAATGCGTTCATTCGTGTTTTGCTATTGAGATGTACGTATGGGTATTGGTCCCCAAGTACATTTTGTGTTTTCAATATTATTATACATACTAATGAAAGTTCTATGTTTCAGGGAGTCGATGGAGCCTCAGTGAGTGATGGATGTGCTTATCATGAAAATATAGTCGTTGCAGCGCGAGAGGAAGTGGAGACATGCACACACGAGTCGGAGCAACAGCGTCCAGATGTTGAAGTTCGAGGCAAGAAAGTTTCAAAGAAAAGAAAGCAAAAGAAGGTTAGTGTCCTGTTCACTATATTATGTTGTCTTTCACTGTCAATAGTTCAATACTGTAAGTTGTGTTTAAACTGAACATCCCTTTTCTAATCTGTCCTCTAGTTGCGAGTGGGTGTAAGAACTAAATCTACACAGACAGTGAAGCGAACGAGAGATGTTGCTTGTCAAACCTTTTGGCAGGGACTTGAGACTGGAGATGCATCGTGCCAATGGGAAGAATATGAAGTGATTGACAACGGAGCTATACCACCACCAGCCATTGATAGTGAATGTCCTCCTGGTAGTTTGGATGCAGTCGGAGATCAATTCACAGAATCCACACCCGCAAAAAATAAGAGCGCGCGAAAGTTGAAGACATTGTTTTTTTCTCCCATCTCCGGACAAGGAACAGATGTTGCAATGGAAGAGAATGACGTGGACGACAATGAAACACCATCAATATCACTCAGCATAGCGGAAGACGATATCAGAGATTGTACCTTTCATGCGAGTGACATGTCCTCAACGTTACAGGCCGAACCAGCTGGGATGCAGAGTGAAAGTATAAGGAAAGAGGCCAAATTCATTGTATTCGATAGCTGTTTGATGGATATTATTATGATGATGAAATGTGGGCATTCGGTTGGTGGGGAAGTATGTGGGGAGCCATTGATTAATGTGACTCGTGCAATTCGAGGCACTAACCTTAAAATACATGCCACCTGTACACAATATCATCCGTTCGCATGGTCTGCACAACCCATGCTGGGGCAACTGCCAGCAGGCAATCTACTTTGTGCAGCGGCCGCACTTTTTAGTGGTTCAAGTTTTAAAAAGTTACAGTATTTCTTTCAGTTTGTGGGAATCCATTTCATTGCGAAAAGTCAGTTCTACAAATACCAAACCGATTATCTATTTCCAGCCATCAGCGAAGCTTGGAGAATGGAAAAAATGTCAATGGAAAGTACATTCGCGGGCAAACGCTTCAGGCTAGCCGGTGATGGACAGTGCGACAGCCCAGGATTTTCAGCCAAGTACTGCACCTACCACTTTCAGGACATGGAAAGTAAGAAAATTGTGAGTTCGGTGGTCGTGCAGGT
This sequence comes from Ambystoma mexicanum, assembly GCF_040938575.1. Taxonomy (NCBI): domain Eukaryota; kingdom Metazoa; phylum Chordata; class Amphibia; order Caudata; family Ambystomatidae; genus Ambystoma; species Ambystoma mexicanum. Next base: position 549,782,197 of record NC_090941.1, on the reverse strand, counting down.
GTCACAAAGTACATCCTCAGTGGCCATGGAGAAAGTTGGCTTTGTAGCATCATTGCAAGAACTACAATCGCGGGGAATGGTGATCGACCTGATAGCCACGGACAGACACGTTTCAATTGCCAAGACAATGAGAGAACAGTACAAAAATATAAATCACCAATTTGACGTTTGGCATCTTGCAAAATCAATCAATAAAAAATTGTCTGCTGCAGGTAAAAAAAAAGAATTGCAAGGTATTTCACAGTGGTCCAAGTCAATCAGCAACCATCTTTGGTGGAGCTCAAAAACATGTGAAGGGTCGTTGGAAATTCTACTGGAAAAATGGCGGTCAGTAATGTTGCACTGTAGCAACGTACATCGATGGTCGACAAATGAGCATTTCCACAAATGTGAACATGGCCATTTGTCCACAGAGGAGGCACGGAAGAAGAAGTGGTTGATTCCTTCATCACCCACTCACAAAGCCATTGAAAAGATTGTATTTGATAAAACTATAACAAAAGCTTTGAGGGGACTCACGGAATTCTGCCACACAGGAGATTTGGAGGTGTTCCACAATATGTGCCTCAAGTACAGGCCCAAAAGATTGCATTTTGGCATGGAAGGCATGATAAATCGGACTCTTTTAGCGGTCTTGGCACATAACCATAATGTTGGCCGTCAACAAAGTAGGACGACCGGAACTTTAGGGACGCTTCGCTACAATAAGGCCTTCACTAAAAGAAGTAAACAATGGGTGATCAAACCAGTGTTTGAGGATATGCAATATGAGTTTATTGAGAGACTTATCGTAGATGTCCTCGATAGGCACATACATGGAGTGGTGAACGAACCTATGCAGGGGACAACTGCATTGCCACCCAACATTGCCTCTGTTCCATGTCCACCTAAAGCAGAGCTCATTGAGAAATACACATCACGGTTTAAATGATTGTAATTTGATTGTCTGTTCTCTCGAGTCTCCTCATGTTGCAGGCCCATTGCAATTAAACCAAACAGTAATATAAATCATTTTTACAAAAATTATAGAATGTTTCCGTATTGCAAAAACATGGCCGACCCATAGGGACAATAAAAAAAAAGGCACGCAGACAAGATGTCCCTAAAACTAACTGCAGCTAACTAGAAATGTGTGCTCGCTCAAAGTGAAGGTCAGCTGCTTTGATGTTTTGCTCGGGTGGCGGAACGGCCCACGACCCAATATAAGGTTCTATTGTGATTTGACCTTGACAGGCCGGGACCATCCTGAAAGACTAAGAAAAGATAATGAATAAAATTTCAGAAACGAAACGATGAGCCACGTTCATTAGAAGAAGTAACGTCGGCAAAGAAGGAGTGGTGTTTCGGGTCTGCCCTACACAGAGACACAATGGAAAATGCAAATATAATGTAAGTAACTTTTGATGAGTTTATACCGCAATTTCATTACTATACAGTGGCTTTAAAGACGGGTTCAGTTGTACTTGTTCGTTCTATGTGGCATATTGTTTTCTACCGCGCACTATCTTGAGGAGAAACATCTGCTTTTACTGAAGCACCTCAAAACCTTCCTCTTTGCTTCTGCTTTCTCTCTCCCTCTCCCCTGCTACAACTGGTCCACTGTCTGCGACCTCAGTCCTGGGCCCTTCCACTCTCCACCTGCACTCCCCCCCCCCTCCATGCCTCGCCACGCCTTTAAACACTTGTGTACACCCAGTAGCGCTGTCCTCGCTATGAAATGAATAATTTTAATAAGGATCTGATGGTGAGACTAATTTCATTTTTTATGTTTTTAGGTACATCATTCACTACTGTCTGTGTCACGAGTACCAGACACCGGCGGACGGCTTCTACAGCCGCCAGTTGCTTCTCCGCGTGAACAACGTTACCACCCTGACCATTTTATGGGACGATCGCCAAGTACAAGTATGCCCTTACGCGGTACTAACGGTTAGATGCAACATACCTACCATTGTGGTGGCCTAGCGCCTCGTTGTTGGAACAGCCATGCGATTATCAGTGCGACAGAAGAGCTTATTTTTATCGTAAACCAACACCCTGTGTACTGCACACGAACATCGCTTCCCTCAAGACGAACTAATTTGGATCGAGAGCAAAGAAAAATGCAAATCGCTGAATATTCTCTAAACATTTGATGTCCAATAAACGTACTTTGCCAAATGTACAATCTTGCCGTTTGCTTTTAAACCACGGTTTCACATTCCGAATTGTGGTGCTGTATTGTGAGATGCTCTAAGACCCTGTGTACAGCAAAGGACCATCGCGTTCCTCAATACGAACTTTTTGGAACATGAGCAAATAAAAATGCAAATCGCTGAATATTCTCTAAACATTTGATGTCAAATAAATGTACTTTACCACATTTACAATCTTGCGGTTTGATTTCAAAGTACAGTTTCATATTCCGAATTGTGGTGCGCTGTATTGTGAGCTGATCTGTGTTGATTTCCGGGGTCTGTGTGGAGTCGCGTAGAAGACGCCTGGGCGCGTTTGCCTACGCAGCACAGTCACGTCACGGATAGAGGCGGGGAATATGAATGTTTTGATAAAGTCTGTTTCAGGGGCGGGGGATTTGATTTAGTGCCGCAAAGGCAGGTGAGCCAGGTCGATGCGGCGGAATGATAGGATTATCACAAAATGGAGGCTGATTTCGAGTGCGATAAGGGGCGAAAAGTCGGGTAAGGTCCATAGGAAAGTTTCCTACGATCTACCGATTTATGCTTACAAACACATGGCCGACCCGTAGGGACAATAAAAAAAAAGTCCCGGAACTCTCCTTTAACAAGACACAGTTGGATAACAGGGTGTGCATTGCATCCCCACCACCCCCATAGAGTCTGAAAATATGTTTGCAGCCTGGATGTACTGTCAGGGCAGGGATTTCAATGTATAGCAACTACTACAAAACAATGTTGCAAATACACGAGTTACCTTTTATTTAATTGCTCAATTTCCACGTTTATCTCAGGGTGCTGCTTGATCGATAATTGGTGCCAAGGAGCTGAGCTTGGACACTCAGGATTTCTATAGTCAATATCCTGTGTCCTCGCCTGTTCGCGGTCCTGAGCAGTCGTGTCTAACTAGTGTTGGTGGGGAGTGCTGCTGACGGGTTGCCTTCTGCCTTTATTGATGTGATTGCCTTGTAGCTCTGGGTCCTGCTCACCTGCCTGGCAGACTTGGTGCTTCCATTGTCTAGCCGTGTTTAAACAATCATGTACAACCTGTCAAGTAACATATGGAAGCCCTCACCCTGATAGACAGACCTGGCAATATTGTATTGCCTCTCACACTTCCCTTGCTCATTTCAAATTCCATCTCCTCCTCTCTCCTCCACGCTCCCTCATCGTTCTTGATCCTAGGAAAATTGTTCTACTTAGTGTTTTTTGAAGGCTTGTCTCATGTTTGCAAATATGCTTCTAGTTTATATACGCTATGTATTCTTGTTGTTATATTGTAAAGCGCTTTGGCGTAAAGCGCTATATAAATTTAATAAATACAAATACAAATATCAGATGTTAAATATGGAGAGCACAGAGACCAAGATAACACTTTCTTCATGGATATGCTAAGCATCATTGTTGTCAAAACGAATTCTTGGCAGGGCGTTATAATATCACACAATACATGAAATTTAAAACACAACAGGCAATACAGTCCTAGGGTGATTTGGATACACTTGCAAAGAAATGCTGCAAAAGAATTACCATACGTTCATGGTCAATGATATCCTTAACAAAAACACGTGAAATGTACAACATTGCAGACCGTGAGTGGCCCAAGCATGTTTAGTTTTGGGTCAGAGGTGATATGGGGTTACGTAACTGTTTAATTAAAAAATGTATGGCATGGATAATAAATGAGAGCTTTCTACTTTTTTGGGCATTTGTGTAGGGGCCCATTTATGTAGAATGACTAGTGACCCATCTTTTGTATTAGCTAAATGCTTGTCACATTAAGGTGATTTGGAATACTCTGCTTCCAATTAGACTCAGATTTATTAACCTGGCTTTGCTAAAGTTAAGCGTTCAATAAGTGCATTTCAAGTGCAAATATTTTGTCACTTTCTCTGAATACCCTTTACCATCCTTGACCATCCACTGCCTTCGATGGCTTTATTGACCTGCAAATAAACACCTACAACTTCACGTCCTACGTATAGTGCATCTACTGGACATTCATCACAAAGTAGGCATTACCATGGGGCTAGTAGAATTTTGTAATGGACTTCTGTAATCGTCTTCTTACCGGCTTACCCAAAAGAGCAGTCCAACAACTTCTACTGATCTCAGGATGAACCCGGACCTAAAACTTACAGACCAGCGTTGCATTGACCCAAGCATACTGTTCAAAAATGGGGTGGAGACCCCTTGTGCCTACTGGAACTGAGGTTCTAAATATATTCCACTCAAAATCAACAAACACATCCAAACGAGGAATCCCAGATCAATCTCAGAAAGGCAAATCATTACTCCCGCATGACACTTACTCCAACGCGACACAGTGGAAGGACATTAGCAGTGGCCGGTCCACAACTCTGGAATAAGCTTCAGAGAGACGGGATCAGAGACGAGAGAGCAAGTGCACACGACTCAAGTAAGAACTCCACGCAGATTGCTCAGCCAGTCTTTAACAGCTGAGGTTTGTAGAAATGAGGAGGCTAATGAATACTGAGTGAGTCATGAGGAGGCTAATGAATACTGAGTGAGTCACGAGGAGGCTAATGGATACTGAGTGAGTCACGAGGAGGCTAATGGATACTGAGTGAGTCACGAGGAGGCTAATGGATACTGAGTGAGTCATGTGGAGGCTAATGAATACTGAGTGAGTCACGAGGAGGCTAATGAATACTGAGTGAGTCATGAGGAGGCTAATGAATACTGAGGGAGTCACGAGGAGGCTAATGAATACTGAGTGAGTCATGAGGAGGCTAATGGATACTGAGTGAGTCATGAGGAGGCTAATGAATACTGAGTGAGTCATGAGGAGGCTAATGGATACTGAGTGAGTCATGAGGAGGCTAATGAATACTGAGTGAGTCATGAGGAGGCTAATGAATACTGAGTGAGTCGTCGACACTCAAACAGAGAAGATCACCACACATGACTGTGAGATACTCAAGCTTTCCTCTTTCCGTTAGGGATAGCTACATCATGACAATAAATGCCACCTGCAATCAGCATCCCTCTAGAACCTTCCTAATCTTGAATTTGATGAACAGAGGAACTCCTTTGCTTGAACTCTTAATCCTAACTCTCTGCCAGCCGCTCCCCTCCCTGCCATCCCATGACGCAGCTAGTCCATTCTGGGCATGTTACAAAGCGCCAATAAGAGGAAAATACATACAAATACAAAGGTAAGAAAAGGTGATTGTATTTTTGTCTTTTGTAGAGACAAGTTAAAGACTGACAGTAGCATGTTACTATTTTGTTTTGTACAGAAAATGGAAAAACTAGTAGTAACGTCTTGTTCAATTTTTTGTAATGGTGTGATCATTACAATTTGTGAAAGTTGTAATCTATGAAATATATGAATGCATAAGCGTGTCTTCCCATGGGAAATCGCCAAACTGCTGGCTTTGCTAATGCTACTCTAGAGGGGCTCATGACTGCCATTTTATTACCTTTATTTTCGAGCTTTCATACTAGAATAATTACAATTTTAAAGGTTGTGAAGACGTTCAGATCCGACTTTTAAAAATACAATTGCCAAATGCAAATGGTTTTTAGAAACACTTTTGCTAGAGTCTTTGTTCTTGCTAGAGTTTTGACCCCATGACGCCCTCAAACAGGGCTGAACAGACACTTGGAGGACCTCTGTTCTATGTTACTGGGTCACGCACAAAACGTCGCACCCGCGATTCCAGCACAAAAGGCTCCAATTCCGTAGGTCCATGTCGTGGATTCAATCCCCCCCCCCCCCCAACTCCCAGCCGCTACGTGACACCCTGCGCCTCCTCCTGCCCCCTTCCCCACTTACCTGCTGAAGGCTCCAGACTCTGGCTGCCCAGCTTCTCTCCTCTATACGAGCTATGTGTGCTACTGTGCAGGAAGACCGGTGCACAGCACATGGTGTTTTTGTGCCTGACCTTTTGTGACCCAGGCTTCCAGCACCATGGCACACAGACTGCAAATGATTCTAGATATGCCCTTTATAGTTTGGGCTATTAGGTGGAGCTTGTACCACCTATAAGCCAACAGTATGGCATTAGAGTACAGATAGGGTGAAATGGCATATGAGGAGGGACACACAGCTTCTATGTGTTGTTTGGTTATTTGCGCACCCATTGACTACCCATAGCCATGCTTATCCCTATGGCCATTCCCATCCAGTTTCTGCCCTCCCCGCTCAAAACACCTCTTAATGGGAACTCTGCGAGCTTGCTTTAATCAAGTCTTAGCATGAAACTTTGCACTCAAAGTGCCCGCCAGTGTTTTTTCAAAGCAGTCTTCTGAGAGCTCATGACTTAGTTGGAGCTGCAAACCCACCAACTGGTGTAATACAAATGTCTTAACGAGGTCTGGCTTCAGCCAGTTGATTCATAAGCACTATGCGTGCCCTTCACTGAAGTCCTGTTAAAAACAAGCATTGGCAAAGCCAACCGTATTGACTTGTGTATATGTATTATGCATTTACCAGGTACTGCTGTTAGATGGCCAGGTACATGCACCATTTTGCACCTGTTACCATCAATGACCATTTAGTTCCACTACAGCAGTGCCTGGCAAGTGCCTTTCCTATGCGTAAACAAAATCCCAAACTGTTGGCATTGCCAATGCTTGTTGTTCATGTTGTTGCTTTTGTAGATGGGCTAAGACTGTGTTTTGCAAATAATGTACAACTGCTCATTTTGTTTGGAATCTGATGTCTCTACGTGAAAATCAAAGGTTTGCTACAATGGTATGCCATATTGTGCCCGCAATCTAGAGATCGTGGGCAAAAGAGGGTGCATACCAAAGGTCACAGGCCACTCAAACCCAGGCACACTCTGCACACGAGTCCGCGCAGAGGCTGACAGAGCCCAGTGGGCAGAAGAGGGAAGACACACACAGGGATAGCACGCAAGTATGTATGTGCGTGTGCGTATATGTGGGAGAAGGGGTTACCCTTAGTGTGTGGCGGGAAAGGGAGGAGCAAGTGAGGTGAAGTGAAACCCCCGTTTAAAAGTAAATCCTGCCAACGTGGGAGAAGATGGGGTAGGGCAGCTGGTGATATGATATGTTATTTATAACGCGCTTAATACCCAGACGTTTCTAAGCTCGGACCAGGGATCAAACCAGTGGTGCTCCGTGATGTCTTGTTTCCAAGGCGAGCACGTTGCCCCTGAGCTATCCTCCCAAGACATATTGCTTGCGGGGCATAACACGAAACAGCCATGTTGAAGGGTGCAACTAATCAGCGTAAAAAAAGCAGCTGTTTTGATATGCAGCCCTCAACATGTGTGATTCAGGCATAGAACTGCTACAGCTATAGAAGGATATCTGCAAACATTGCTAGGGTTTTGTTATGATGAAACATGTTTGGTCAACTGTGCAACAGTTCTACAGTTCTGCAGACTTTTCCGGACCTGCTTCGGTAAGCATGAAAACATTTACATCTGTGATATTTTGAAGGAGAGGGCAAAATGTAGGTTGCTAGCAGTAAGGGGTTTCGGGAATGGAAAGTGTACAGCAAGGAAAATAAGTTGGCTTGTTAGGTACAGACAGGCCTGGTGCCACAATAAGGTAGTTCTAGGCAGCCATTTTGACCCCAAACACAGACAATCCGACATTTTGAAATGGAGAGGGGCTACGAAATTCCCCTTTGGTTGGGCTACCTAGATACTTGTGCTACTCTGTGTCTAGAGGAATAGGTCATTGGAGTGAGAAGTGTCAACTATGCAATGTTTTTACATTTCTCCTTTTGCCTACTACATTTTCTAAGCAAACACCATCAATATTATGGCAGTTTAAAAAGATACAAGGGAAATTTGATGCCATTTGATGTGAGAGTAAAATAGGCCATTTCAATTAACAGGGCATACATGAGAAAGTCCTATCTAGTAGCCATCCCTGCAAATTCAGAGCCAGGGCGCGAAGCACTATGTGTTTGCAAACATTAAATAAAATGCTTAGGTTTTTGGTCCACATGAGAATAATTGTTACGCTCACCTGGTATCCAAGCGGACGCCACCCAGCCCTGGTTGGATGATTTGCACTCTCAAACCCTCTCCGGGTCCCTTGGTAAGGCCTCTGGTTAAAGATAGGTCTGCAATATAGGAGAGCTGGATTCAATACCAGATTGTCTTTATGTTTTCCCACCTCCCTTGGCCTCAACTCCTTCCTCCCCCTTGGGCCTTCTCCTTACCTTAATATTGTCAAAGGTGGATTCTCCGTACTGCTCCTCGTGGCAGGGGCGCGTAGATGTGGGGGGCGAGCAGCGACCAAGTTACTTCACTGGTGCAAGCCCCCCTGTGGGAATCCAGGCCTGCTGCGACTCCGTAGGTTTGCTGCTTTACAGTTTTTATATGCAGCACTTATGTTCCTCTTAGTTCGAATAACAATGTCTTGCTTCTTTCCTTTGAGGTATGGAAAGGTATTTTGGTGTTGTCATGCAGTTTGAAGATGAGCATGGGCCGGTACGCGAAAGCGCGTTGTGCGCAATGCTGTCCGATGAGTAATGCGTGATGCGCGGCGCTGTTTCACCTTTTATATTGCTAACCTTTGTCTTTTCTCTCCTTGCAGGTTGCGATGTTCCTCGCCGAGCGCCGTAATGATCCAGCAATGATACTGACCAGGAGATGACTACCCAGGTAAGAATTGTGTGGCTTTCTTCATTCAGGAAACGTGAGTAAACGCTTACTAATGCTGTCTTTCTTTCTCCTCTTTTCAGGTTGTGGTATTCCAGGATGCATGCATTGCCGGATGATGGAGTTCGTACCTTCAGGTGAGTGGAACGGAAGTCAGCGATGGATTGAAGACAGGATACTGTTCCAGGTAAGTTTCATAGTGTTCTTTCTCTCTCTGCAGGTCCTTGGTTTCAGGTAAACTGGCATCAAAGAACTAGACACGGTGAGCGTTACGCTGCCCACAGCAGAATAACGCAAAGTATGTTCAGCTGTTGGGTGCGGTTTAAATAGTCTCAAAGTAGTCCAGGTAAAATAGTCCCAGGCCTGCCACACCTAAAGTAGTCCCAGGCCTGCCACACCCAAAAGACCAGACCGCATAGCTCAGTTCCTTGTAACTGAGCTATGTGTGTGCCTCCATGTTGGCTCAACCCCCCCCCCCCCCAAGTTAAATAGTCCCAAGTAAATAGTCCCATTCTAATGTTGGTGTTCATGATGGTTATGAGCCTGGCGCCAAAGGTGCCAGGACTGACTCCAAGAGAGTCTTGGATGAGGTTTTAAGGCCTTTGACCTGGCCCTAACTGGAAGGCTGACTTGCCAGTGAGGGCCAGGGGCAAGGGTCATGACAATAATGCTATTGTCTTCTAGCGTAGTGCTATTTGGTTCACAGCTTTATCAGCCAAGCTCGACTGAGAGCTCTCAAGGCTTGGCAGCCCATATCGCAGTTGCTTCCTCACATTACGCAGCAAGGCCACCAATAGTGGCCGACAGGCGCTATGCAAGACCACTTACATTACATTTTCTTTTGCTCCTTGTTTGCATTCATGCCGCCCTCACCTCCTCTTAGATGAGCCCAACTGAACACGCTTTGCTTGGGTCCTCAACGCCTCATGTATCCTTTTTACAAAGGGTCTTAGCTTGCTTGTGTGGGAACTTGCTTCAGAAGAGGGCGTTATTATGATCTCCCCTCCACCCTAAGGAATGTGGCAGGCTGCCTAGCATGCCTCATGAAACATGTCAAAACATACTGCTGTCCTCCCATTTAGAAGACACAAGGCCAGTTCCTGATCCTGGAACATAGAACCAAACCTAAACTTGATGTTTGACTTCTTGTTTACTTAATTGAACCGCTTACGTAGCAAAATAGTAATTTGTGTCCTAAAAGTGTTTCTACAGCAATGCAATTCTACCGAGATTCACATGATTGGAACATCTACCCTACAGACGGGGAGGTTCAGGGGACACATTTAGAAACACATTTTTGTAATCTAAGATCATAAGCCAGAACAATGTACCACTTTGGTAATAACCCATCAAGAAAATCGTTTTTAGCAGCTGCCGTTCAGTTATGGCAATCTGGTTTTAAATTTGGCTGATAATCTGTTTTACCTGTACTGAGGTTTTTTAAGCAAACATTACTTCCATTATTGACCTTTGAGGCAGAAACATACCTATACCATAGGTTTACTATACCTATGCTGTCCAACGCTAACATGCTAGCTGTAGCCCCCGCAACAAGAGGCTTGCCTCCCCCGAGCATGAACTCACTAACTATGATGTCTCAAGAGGCATGATTGAGGTAGCCTCTGTAACAAGATGCCTGGCTCCCCTAGCATGAACTCACGTTACCTATTATGTCCCATGTTTGCATACCTGATGCAGCCCCCGCTAGAAGAGGTGTGGCTTCCCAGTATGGATGAACTGTACTTATTATGCCTTATGTTTTACATGCCTAATGCAGCCCCACCCCCCCCGTAACTAGAGGTGTGGCTTCCCGAGTATGTAATGATTGCACTAACCTTGCCTGATGAATGATGGATAATTACCGTCTGTAACCTTCTATGTACAAGCACTTTCTCTAACCAAATTCTTAAGCCAACAGCACCTAGGCACCTCAGGGTCTTTTGCACTATAAAAATGTCAATAATAAATATCCATGTAACACATTATGGACCAAAGTATGTAGACCCACTTGTAACTAAGAAAGACCTAATTAAATAAACACAAATTGGAAGCCGTGGTTTGGAGGAAAGTCCTCTCTCTGCCCAATTTGGTCCCTATGGCCGCATTAAATGGGTTTGACTTCTCTCCAAGCGTAGGTTGATTGGAGGGTTTTACAGATTTATGAGTGAATTCTGTCTTCACCACAGGGTTCCTTATACATTAAATATAGCTGTTTGATTACCATTTTAATTGGTCGTTTAAAGGCCACAATGTTTTAGCACCTTATTTGCTTATTTGATGAAGCAACCATCGTGTGAGTTTAGGTACTCTGTTTTTGGAATAAAATTGAATTTATATCCAACAAATTATGTGTTACGGGTCATATTTAAAAATCCAAAAGATAGGAGACTCTGTCGCTTTTGTGCTGTGAATACCGAGTCTATAAAACATCTGTGTACTGGTTTGACCGCAGTCCGCTATGAAAAATTTGCAAGATTTGGGCATAATACGAATGGGGCTCTGCTTACTGGATTGTGGATACGTATTTTGAATACTAATGAGAAGTCATTATTAATTGCTGTTTTGGATTTTCTTAATGCAATTTTAGCAGTGTAATTGTTACATTTGTACATTGTTTAGTTATGATTATGTAGTGATGTTGGTTTTATCATAGTGGGATCTTATGAATAATTGTATTGTGATGCTCTATTTACTCTGGTTTTTGATTTTCTATATGGTGTGAAAAGTTTTGTTTAGAAACTACATAGTCCAATAAATAAATAAATAAATAACCCATCAAGAGGGACAACTGCCACTGTTGTGAAGCAAGAATCCCATGTTGCATTGGACTCATGTATTCTCTTGAGTTTTAACTTTAATTAATGCCATGCCTTGTATAAGTGGGCGATGTTGGGTGTACTGTACATGACTGTCAGCCAATTACATATGTTGGCAAACTGTTGTTACAGTTGAGTTACCTTTTCTTTACTTATATGGGGTCCTCCTTATATTCATGTCCTTTAGAATCTTCTAGAAATCAGTAAGAACACCAATGGAGAGGGATAAAAGGAGTACCTCCTCTTCCCTCTGATCCGAGATTGGTAAGTCTAGAGAAGATATGAACCTTTTCTCGTGACAGCTCAGGAAATCTCACCTATGCACAGGTTGTCCCAGTAGAGTGAGGGTGGCTGCCTTTTCTCCTATAAAACGGCCAACATGAAAGCCGGGCAGTGGCTTGGTGCCTTATTGGTATCTACCCTGAAAAGACACTCTTACCCATATGGAAAGGATTGGCTTTGAACGTTTTTTCTTGCAACAGCCTAGAATGGATGTTGCATGCAAAGTATTGCAGAGCTTTCCACTCTGGACAGTCTACCTATGGCTTTGAACACACCTTCTTCCTTCTTCTTTTCCTCGCATACTGCTGCGCCCACATATTACAATCCAGCTGTGCACATAGCCCCTTACAGCCCAATGGAACCTTCGCCTCTTCTCTATCCAGCCTTGGGTGGATATTACGAGTCTGGCAGTAACCCGCTGGTGCGACCTAGGGGTTGCCGCCGGATTGCAACACTGTTTCCGCCGCCTGAGATCCCAGTGCCACCGGGACATTACAAGTACCTGCGGCCCGGGATATCAGGCAGCAGAAAATGGTGTTCCCCATTCCCATGGAGCCTCATAGGAGCTCATGGGAGTGGGGAGACGGAAGCACTGGCACCATTGCTAACAGTTTTTCCGTGACAAGTCTGTCTGCCGGGGCCGTTGCACAGTCAGAGTTGTAGTGTGGTGGTGCAGAATGGGTACAGGTACGTTGCTACCGGCACCCTTAGTTCCGGACTGCCACACTCGTAGGCCCGGGATATCAGGCAGCAGAAAATGGTGTTCCCCATTCCCATGGAGCCTCATAGGAGCTCATGGGAGTGGGGAGACGGAAGCACTGGCACCATTGCTAACAGTTTTTCCGTGACAAGTCTGTCTGCCGGGGCCGTTGCACAGTCAGAGTTGTAGTGTGGTGGTGCAGAATGGGTACAGGTACGTTGCTACCGGCACCCTTAGTTCCGGACTGCCACACTCGTAGGCCCGGGATATCAGGCAGCAGAAAATGGTGTTCCCCATTCCCATGGAGCCTCATAGGAGCTCATGGGAGTGGGGAGACGGAAGCACTGGCACCATTGCTAACAGTTTTTCCGTGACAAGTCTGTCTGCCGGGGCCGTTGCACAGTCAGAGTTGTAGTGTGGTGGTGCAGAATGGGTACAGGTACGTTGCTACCGGCACCCTTAGTTCTGGACTGCCACACTCGTATTGATGCGCTTTGTCTTCCCGAGGATCTACACCAGCTTTTCTCTCTCTCCTGAATCGTTCTGAATGTTCCGGAGCAGTTCCTTTCTACTACCCCTGGTGCATGCTCCACTATGCCCCCTTCTCTCGGATTAGCACACCATGACCTCCTGAAGGGCCACTTTACCTACAGCGCTTCAACGCCATAACATACTATACAAATACAAGATAACAGAAACCCCCACATTGCTTTTTTGTTGACCTAATAGATTTTGTTCTGTTAAGAAACATAAGAATACTTTCTTAACATCGAACGTGTGGAGTGTTTTCTATGTGAGAGTCTTCAGCTTTGGGAAAGAAACAGGACGGTAGACTGTTTAACGTATGTGGAGGTTCGAAACCATTTTAGCAAGGAATAGACTACAAGGAAGGTCTTGAAATAACACTCATAATACATGGCCTACCACTCACCACCAGAAGCACCACTTTTCATGAACACTACTTCATGGGTAGCTGTGTAAAGACCTTGAAGACGTTGACAGTAGGAGCGCAAGAACCACTGAACTCTCTAAGCCACGAACATGTGGTCTGACAGATAGTTTCATTTTAGGCTGCAACTTAAAAAAGGACCCGTGGGAATGTTTATTTCTGTGAGATGCTGTTGCAGCTAGAACTACTGTACGCTTGTATTCCACCTAGTGCCATTGGACACTTGATGGACGCTGTTATTGGACCCCTGAAGAAGGCACCTGCATTCCCCCCTATGCTGTGCTGCTTGCCTGCATTCCCCCTATGACCAGTATCCGTATCCCCACTTGTGTACACTTTCTTCTAATGCCACTTCCCTATTTCTCCAGCCTCCCCTCCTCCTCTCTCACTCCTGAAATGTCAATACATTGGAAAGGCCAACACTCTCTTGCTACTCCCTCACGTCCTTCTACTTTGCTATATGGTCATCTTTGTTATCCCCTGACATCAATGTTCTTTAAAGATTGGCCTACACAACAGCATTACCGCATGTGGTAATTATCCCATGCAGTAACTACCGCATACAGTAATTACCAATCCCCATGGAGTCCTATTGTACTCCAAAATGGTAACTACGGTAAGGGTCTGCAGGGCTCAGAATCATGCAGATTCTTAAAATGATTGCAGGATTACCACAAGCGGTAACTGTATCATGGTATTTGGTGATGTGGGTCTGGTTTGTCAGAGACTTTGCAAACGCCACAGCCGTTGGCTTTGTCCATACTTCTTGTTGCTGTGATAGGAGATGCACCGCATTTGTAGGCAGGCCAGGACTCTGCCATTTTCCCCTCTCTTTCCATTGGCGGAGGTCCAGAACTGAGCCAGCTCCACTGTTTGTTCGTGTGTGGCAGTGCACAACAGGCGGGGGCTGTGTTTCCTGCCACCCTGCCCATTTGCTTGGTGCTTGTGGTATACTGTGTACACCCAGCCACTTGCGCACTGTTTTGGAAATTTGGAGGGAAGTCTGAGAAATATGAGAAACTGCAATTGAAGGCGGAATCCCAGCCAAACCAATCTGAGTTGTGTCGTAGTCTCAGACTGGTTTTTGTCAACTCACATAGATAGCTGATTGGATGAATTTCCCGTGGCTTTTCTCATCCTCCAACGAAGCGGAAGCATGCAGCTTGCGGTGCCTTATCCAAGCAAACTCTCAGTTCACAAACTAGCCCTGCTGGGGACGAGCTGGCTGAGGTTTCTTGTTGATAATAAAAATGGCATTATCTGGTTTTCCGCATTATTCGTTTTCCCTCGATCTCACATTACCAGTAGCTTGAATTGCCATTGCAGGGCTTCTAACATTTTGATAATAGCAAAATGAGGACATCCTTCCACATTACAATCTCTGGGGCTGTACAATAAAACATGGGCTCAGATTTCCGTTCAATAACATCTGTAATGCATAGGCCGAGCTTTAAAGTAGAAAAGTGAATAAGTACAGAGGACCAGTCAGTTACTTCTAATCGCAAACAGACAAGGGATTGTGGCCCTGCAACACAAGCCTATGGCGCGGTCCCAAAGCGGCTGCAGGAGCCAAAGCGTAACATGGCGGAGGTGGTGAGCCATCCCGCCCCCCCTTCTGCTGCGGGGAGAATGCACAGGAAGTTGGGGGTCACCAAGATGGTGACCCTGAGGAAGGGGAAATAGGGCCGGAAAGGTGCTGCTGGTCGTCTGGGGTTATTAAAGTTATTCAAGATATTCGTTTTGGTTTGAATTTATGTTTGGTTTGAATTTATGTTGCGAAATGTGTCAGAATAAACTGTGGCCTTGTTGTGCCGCAATAAGAAGAGCTGGTTTGGCCTCAGTTATTTAGCCAGAGTGGATTGCAGTGGGATTGTATTTACCT
Source organism: Ambystoma mexicanum (assembly GCF_040938575.1). Lineage (NCBI taxonomy): Eukaryota > Metazoa > Chordata > Amphibia > Caudata > Ambystomatidae > Ambystoma > Ambystoma mexicanum. Next base: position 549,766,783 of record NC_090941.1, on the reverse strand, counting down.
TATCGGGTGGGGGGGCGGGCAGTACCCGACTGCCTATGTTAGTCACATCTGTTCCAGTGGATTACTTCTCGCTTGAAAACAACTGTTTAACACTGTTTCTTTATTGAAAGAAGAAGTGTTTTCAGGGAGACAGTTTTTGTTTGTGTCTAGCACATGCACAGGATTGGTGCCCCCAGTGCTTGAGATTCAATATCATAATGTCTTTACTGTGTGTGCAATCATCAAGACCCGCCTGGTGAAACAGAGCATGCGCTGCCATAGTAACCAGATATCAACACAGCCCAACACTACCATGCCCCACAATTACACAGAAATCCAATTGGATGAATTGACCCATGAGCAACCTAGGGAAACATGTCTGAGGATCCCACATTTCAGAACGGCAATGGAAAACAATGTGGTTTGTACATGACATTTAGATGATGCCACAACCTTGAAAAGAATCCTGTGAAGTGATTCCCAAGTGACCCCAGTGCAGGCTGACCCATAGGAAATCCAGGAGATTCCTCAAAGGCCACTGGCTGTGAAGGTCTCTGACGCCACAGAATGAGTTCACAAGCCTTGCAGGTTGTGCCTGCTACAGCAAGTCCCGAGCCTGCAGACCTCAGAACACTGAACCAACATTCAAATGTTTTCTATTTATTAGGTCAGCAGTAAGAAACAAACGAAAAGTACAGCGCCCATAATCCCACCCACTGTCCATTCTTGCTAACCAATCATCTACCAGTATGTACTATATCTTTGTCCATAGTCCTCAAAGTGTTCTCTTTTCTTACTACTCCTGTGTAGGCTAGATCAATACAACTCTGTTGTTATCTTAGTGCAACAGGCTGTATTGGTGATATCTGTTTAACTTTCAGTATTTATGGTATGATTAATTTATTTATTTGCATTTTTAAAGAGCTCACACAGCCCGCGGGCATCAAGGTGCTGTTACAGGAATTGCGTAATTGTTACATATTTTGTTGTTGTTGTCTTAGTTGCGTATTTATAACGCGCTTAAATACCCAGAGGTTTCTAAGCCTGTACCCAGGGATCGAAACTGTGTGCTTCTAAGGCGAACATGTTGCCGCTGAGCTATCCTCCCGAGACTAATGTCCAAGGTCTTTGGCGGGAATGGTGTCTTTCAGGCTACTCTTATTTTTGCACCTCAGAGCAGATAAAGCACCTGAGTGCACATGCTTCTTCCAAGTGCTCTTGGGAGGGTGCGCATCTGAGTGCTGCAGTTCCCATTTGTGTCGGCAAGACAGATGTTGGTACGGGTCTAAAGAAAAAACCCCAGTGCATAACGCACGTGCCGCCATCTGAGCACACAGTAGTGCGGAGCAACACTGAAACTGCTCTTTCCGGTCCGTAGGCGGAGTCGGCTAAGGGGATGTACAGCATTCTCTTTTCCTCATAAGGTGGGAATGGTCCTCTCTTCTATGGTGATCAGACATTTTGTTATTATGGAGCAGAAAGATATAGGGGCACCTCACAAGTCCAGTGGCAATCGGCAGAATTATCACCGCATCACAACTTTGCGTGAATGTGCCCCGACCCTGGCGGTAACACTATCAGCACCCGGCGGTAACAACGGCGAGACAAGGGCTAGCGCTGAGAAAGCAGCGCTAATATCGCTACCATCGGCAATCCCGGTGCTCTTAGTGCCGGTGCTAAAATAGCACCGACAGAAATTGCATCACCAACGGAACGGGAAGCATCACAGTGGCCCTTTTGAAAAACACAATCCATTAAATAACTCCACTTCCTGCAGCCATCCTGTCCTGCCGCCGTCCGGTCCTGGCAAGCAAAAATGTTTCGGGGTTGGATAAGTGGCAAGGTGGCTGAAAATCACCCTTTCAAACCAAAATTCAGCGAGTGTGAGCTTGATGTACTAACAGATGAGTTAATCTCACACTGTGATGAACTCTATAGCAGTCACCGATGCAAGACCACTGTGCAGCACAGGACAGCCATATGGCTACCATCTCCCAGAAGGTGACAGCAGTATCCAGTGTGCCCAGTGACAGAGGGGACTGCTGCAAGCAGTGAAATGACCTGAGGGTGAGGGTGCAGGGACTGCTGTCCCAAAACTGCCAGGAGTCGCACCATAGAGCCACTGGTCCTCACCGCCTGGGAAGAGAAATATAGCATGGTGCTGGACCTTGAAGGAGTAAAGCAGCAGGAAGGTCAGGCAAGTGAACCAAACCAATGCCATCACACCCCTACTGGCACTCCCTGTGCCAGCGAGATTGGGGTGCGTGAGCGACCACAACAGAGTCTTGCGGCCCCAGTAGGCCTGCCCCATGACGGCTTGGCAGATAAGACACAGGGAAGCACACGTCCCACACACTGACATGTGCACAGTTCCATGGATTAAGCCACCCCAGCCCCATGTGAGTGCCACCAAGATAGGGGATGCATGGACATCCTGGTTACCCACACAAAGGCCAAAGACCAACAGGCCATCGGTCACACACCCATTGATACAAGCAACCCCATGACACTAGGCCCACATGCATCCTCCCATGACCAACCATGCACATTTGCCCATAGTGTGTGGTCACACTATGTACCAAAGCAATTGTGCCTTGCATGCCAACACACGTGGATGAACCATACCTGACAACATTTTCTATGTCCCGTACAGGCACTCACGCATCGCCAGAGGCATCAGGGGAGGAGGAGGATGATGCCGGCCCAGCAGGGAGCGTTGCTACCAGGCCCTCAAGGTCTGCCACCACCACCTCGCAAAGGCCCACCCAGGCCGCACCAAGGCGTATGTCCCGGCATGTAACACCACACAAGAGCAAGGCCAAGGCAATGTCCACACCACAGGGCACCAGGCGCAGTGCAGGGCACACTGCACCCACTCCTGCAGCCGGAGGCCCTGACACTGAGGCTACACCTGCTGCCAGGGCGACTGAGGAGCTACAGGGGGACAACAGCCCGGTGACATCAACTGCTGAAGGGCCACACTCCCCGGAGAGACCTCCATGCTGCCAAAGCCAGCATTCCCAGGAGAGCCCTCCATGCCGCTAACGCACACGTACACCGGAGCCAGACATGGAAACTCCCCCATGTGGCTCCCCTGCTTTCAGTCCTGGGCCAGTGCAGAGCCCCTCAACACCTCAGTACACTTTGACACGCAGCATGCTGATGCTGTGGTTTGAAGACAAGGAGCGCAGACAGCAGGAGATGGAGGGGATTGCCGTTCCCACAACGCACAACTGCAGGCAATCAGGGACAGCATCCGGGGGACTACCTGCAGGATTGTGCATGCCGTGGCGTGGAACAGGGCCGAGATGACAGCAAACACGTCTGCCCTTATACTCTATGCCCAACGTGTCAGAGAGATGACAGAAGGCGTCTCTGCACTGGAAGAGTGCATACACCAGAGCACAGTGGTGCAATGGCAGCAACACATGGGGACAGGATCCACCCCATCCATGTCATCCACACCTACAGAGGGGTCATAGCAGGGCACCACTCGGCGACAGTCAGTGTGCCTTCTGCGCCCAAGATCATCAGTGGCCAGCAGGGTGTGGGAATTGGCCACGTCTGTGATAGACTCTGGGACACTGATTTCCTTGAGTGGCCATGCTGTGCAGTTGGTGGTGGGAGGGGGGAAGAGGGATGGTGTGATGGGGAGTTGGTGGTGGGAGGGGGGAGAAGGGATAGAGTAATGGGGAGTTGGTGGTGGGAGGGGGCAGTGGGGATAGTGTGATGGGGAGTTGGTGGTGGGAGGGTGCAGCGGGATAGTGTGATGGGGAGTTAATGGTGGGAGGGGGGGTGGGGAATAGCGTGATGGGGAGTTGGTGGTGGGAGGGGGAGGGGAATGGTGTGATGGCGAGTTGGTCGTGGGGGGGATAGTTGGGGCACGTGATTCTATATAAACATTCATCAATGCGAGGACATTTCTGATTGTGTCATTGTCGTGTTTATTTATTGGGGAGTAGCCACACAGTCGTGCATGGATCGAGCAATGCACGAGTGTCAAAGGAAGGTGTCTATCAGTTCCTAGCATGCCATTCTCCCATCCCTCATGTCATCTCTGACAATGTGTGCATTTGCCTCTGCCACATGCACTGCATCCTCATCCTCTGGGTGTTGGCATGTCCACGTCAGTGGGTAGCAGAACATTCCTTTTCAGGCAGATATTGTGCAACATTGAACACACTAGCACAATGTCCCAACTTTCTCTGGAGCATACAACAGGGCTCCACTGGTACGGTCGAGGCAGCAGAAACGTACCTTCTGGAGGCTGAAGGTACGCTCGATGCAGACCCGGGCCCTGCAGTGAGGGTGGTTGTAGGCATTCTCTTGCAGTGTTTGTGGATCACGCACACGGGTCATTAGCCGGGGCAGTGTGGGTATCCGGAGTCACCTGCATGGGGTGAAGCACAGGCATTAGTCACGGTGTACGGAGTGGGGGTGGGGGCCACCATCGCAAAATGGGTACTGTCCGGGGCAGCAATCACATTTGGCATTTGAGCAATGGCCTAGAACTGTGCTTTCATGGCATTGACCTGGGCTGGGGTGGTAGGCAGTGAGATATGACGTTGCCGCAGGAGGGTTTCAAACACCATGGCCAGCATTGCACAGAATGTGGGCTGTGCCATGCCATGCATCATGGCCACAGAGTGCTGGAAGGTGCCTGTTCCAAGGAATTGTAGGATGGACACTAGTTTTATCAGTGGGGGCATAGCTGTCCGGATGTTGATCCTGCTCCCTATGTCATCCTGTATTGTGGTGAGCAGCTCAGTTATGGTTTCCCTTTTGAGGCGGTACAGGGTGACCAACTGGCTGTCAATGAGGGAACAAGGTGAGGGTCTGACCCTGGGGATCGTGGCCTTGCTTGGCCTCTCCTCCTAATCCTGCCCCCCCCGTACTCCCTGTGCCCTGTCATGGTTGTCCAGCCTCTCTGCTTCCAAGCGCCGCATGAGCAGTTGCCTGTCCGAGCTCACAGTGGCTAGTGGCCAAATGGTATTGTGAACAGTCTTTGGTTAGGTGTGTGCCTTACGTAGCCCACTGGGGTGGTTTGGGATCACCTGGGTCTTCATTTCAGGCACCTGTTTTCATTTACCTGTAGCTGTGGTAACTGTGCTGTGTTTTTGGCGCTAATACCGCTGGGCATGGACTTGTGATGCGTCTGTATTTGCGCCTCCTGTGGCCGGCTGTAATAGCACTGGCTGTAATTGCGCTGGCTGTAATTGCACTGGCTGATTTTCCTGTCAGAGGTATTTGCGCCCGCCTATGATCCGGTGGAGTGGTTTTGGCGGCGCTAATTCCATTACCGCCGCTTTTAAGACTTACTGCTGTACTTGTGATGAGGCCCATAGACAGTCAGGAGGAACAGGGGCAAGATACTGAGGGGGTAATTCATAGAATTCAGCGCATAAGTGGTGCACGCGGCTGGCGCACAGTGTGCGCGTGCGAATCCCTGCGCCAGCCGCGTGCGCTAAAATACATTTCCGCGCACAGCGTATTCATGGATTCCATCCACCAAAACCAGCCGTGGCGCACAGTGGCGCAGCGACCCTGCAGCAGCGCCAGTTACGCCCCCAAGAACGCCCCTTGCGCAGGGAAAAGCCATCAAAATCCCCAATCCAGCGCAAAGGGCTGCGCTAACCCTGTACCAGCATGGCAAGCGGGTTACGTGTATCACTGGGGTGCGCGGGAAGTTCCTCACGTGATTTCAGCTGGGTACGTGTATTTCAGGGGTGCGCGGGAAGTTCCACACGCGATTCCATCAGGGTACGTGTACATCAGCGGTGCGCGGGAAGTTTCACACGCGATTTCAGCTGGGTACGTGTATTCCAGGGGTGCGCTGGAAGTTCCACACGCGAATGTCCTGGGTACGTGTATTTCGGGGTGCGCGGGAAGTTACACACGTGAATTCAGCAGGGTACGTGTATTTCAGGGGTGCGCGGAAAGTTCCACACGCGAATCCATCAGGGTACGTGTATATCAGGGGTGCGCTGGAAGTTCCACACGCGAATGTCCTGGGTACGTGTATTTCGGGGTGCGCGGGAAGTTACACACGTGAATTCAGCAGGGTACATGTATTTCAGGGGTGCGCGGGAAGTTTCACACGCGATTTCAGCTGGGTACGTGTATATCAGGGGTGCGCTGGAAGTTCTACACGCGAATGTCCTGGGTACGTGTATTTCGGGGTGCGCGGGAAGTTACACAGATGAATTCAGCAGGGTACGTGTATTTCAGGGGTGCGCGGAAAGTTCCACACGCGATTCCTTCAGGATACGTGTATATCAGGGGTGCGCTGGAAGTTCCACACACGAATGTCCTGGGTACGTGTACTTCGGGGTGCGCGGGAAGTTACACACGTGAATTCAGCAGGGTACGTGTATTACTGGGGTGCGCAGGAAGTTTCACACGCGATTGGCCCTGTGCGAGCGTGGTACGTGTATTACTGGGGTGCGCGGGAAGTTTCACACGCGAATTCAGCAGGGTACGTGTATTTCAGGGGTGTGCGGGAAGTTTCACACGCGATTCCATCAGGGTACGTGTATATCAGGGGTGCGCGGGAAGTTTGACACGCGATTTCAGCAGGGTACGTGTATTCCAGGGGTGCACTGGAAGTTCCACACGCAAATGTCCTGGGTACGTGTATTTTGGGGTGTGCGGGAAGTTTCACACGCGATATCAGCAGGGTACGTGTATTTCAGGGGTTCCGTGGAGTACTACACGTGAATTGGCCCTGTGGGTCCTCCCAGGTGTTCGCTCCACAACCTCCACGGCCCCTGCAGGCAGCCCACACCACGGGGGACTACCCTGCACCCCCACTCATGTCCCCCAGCACCCCCACCCCCCAGCACTGTGGGGCACCCTCCACCAGGCCCCCACACATGTCCCCCTGTACCCCCAACCCCCAGCACTGTGGGGCACCCTCCACCAGGCTCCCAACTCATGTCCCCCTGTACCCCCACCCCCCAGCACTGTGGGGCAACTGCCAGCAGGCCCCCACTCATGTCCAACTCATGTCCCCCTGCACCCCCACCCCCCAGCTCTGTGGGGCACCCTCCACCAGGCCCCCAACTCATGTCCCCCTGCACCCCCACCCCCCAGCACTGTGGGGCACCTGCCAGCAGGCCCCCACTCATGTCCAACTCATGTCCCCCTGCACCTCCACCCCCCAGCACTGTGGGGCACCTGCCAGCAGGCCCCCACTCATGTCCAACTCATGTCCCCCTGCACCCCCACCCCCCTAGCACTGTGGGGCATCTGCCAGCAGGCCCCCAATCATGTCCAACTCATGTCCCCCTGCACTCCCACCCCCAGCACTGTGGTGCACCCTCCACCAGGCCCCCACACATGTCCCCCTGCACCCCCACCCCCCAGCAGTGCAGGGCACCCTCCACCAGGCCCCCAACTCATGTCCCCCTGCACCCCCACCCCCCAGCACTGTGGGGCACCCTCCACCAGGCCCCCACACATGTCCCCCAGCCAACATGTCATCACAATCTAGATCCCTGGCCCTTATGGTCAGCCTCCACTCAAATGCCAAACACCCACCCGAGTATTGCATCCACCCACTTAGAAATGGCAATAACATGATAGAACCCCAATTGAAAGTTTGGAAATGAACACATGTCCCTCGCATACACCCAATGGGTGTCAGTGAATCTCAAAACCCATATCATGATATGCATGAAACAATGAGATGATACTACACATTGAAGTTTGAACAAAAAATATGTATTAAAAGCAACATAAATTGAATCAAAAATAAACAAACAAAAATGGGATTTAAAAAAAATAAAAACCAGCATGTCCGTGAAATAATGCAAAACCACAAATCATAATCCAAAGGAAAGGTGTCCAAAGTCACAGTCCACAAAAGTAAATCCAATGGAAAATTAAAATCGAAAACCATTGATCCATGGGTAAATCATAAAAGAAAATGAAAATCCAACAGTCAACTATATACAGATAAACAATCCAGGGTCCATGATCCCAACAGAAGAAATTAAACCTATCTAATAACACTACCTAATAAAAAAAAACTATATACAAAAATGTGGCCCATTGTCCAAAAGGTCCAAAAAAAATGCAAAACCAAAGGAAACCTAACACTAACTACAGAACTATTTACAAGGGCAGCGGGCTATTCCGACGACTCACTTTTGGATGTCCCGGGCCAGGGCATCATCGAACTCCTGCTCAATGTCCCGGAGGCGGTCCTCCTCCATGGCCCCGAGGGTCCGCAGGGCCGTCGACGTGTCCACCTCCAACCCCCTGCGGATTGCCTCGAGGCACTCGGCCCGCCTCAGGGCCCTCCGCATGGAGTTCTCCGCCCTGACCATCGTGAGCCGTGCCTCTTCCGCCCGCTGCCGCTGCGCATCTATGGCGTGGCCCAACCGCTGCCACACGGAAGACACTTCCCGTCCTGGGTCCTCCTGCCCTCCGGCCGATGCCTGCCCCTCTGATGTCGAAGGCCCAGAGCCATCATGGCTCCCACCACGTTGCTGCTGCTGCTGTGCCTCTGCCCGTGCACTGCCTCCTGCTGCCTGCACATCCTCCGCTGGCTGGGGTGCAGTCGTTGATGTGGCCACCCGTGCTGGACATCCGACTCCTGACTGTGGCAGGGATGCCTCCTCCACCAGCCTGGCCGCACCGTCAGAGGCAGCTCCACAGGGCACCCAGGTGACTGATGGGTGGGAAGATGGCACGGAGGACGACTGGCGCATAGGGGGTTCAGTTGAGGAGGGGGTCGTAGCAAGCCCCATCAAACAGAGGAATCCAGCCTGGGTGACCTGTCCCAGTAGGCCGACGCGGTCAACGAGCCATTCGAGATGACGTGCAGTCTCATGAAAAGACTGCAGGTCACCTCGCATGGCCCGTTGACGCAACGCCACACCAGTCAGGACAGGCTCAACCCGGACCCGGATAGCCACATCCGCAGGCAGAGGAAGGCCAGTTGTCGTGAGTTCATCCCCTGCCTGAAAACGGGTCTGGACGTAGGCATCCCTGCTGGTGCAAGATGATGCAGTGACAGGATCAGGGACAGGATTGCACACATGCACCTCCGCGGCGGCCTGTGCTGCCTCCTGTCCCTGGTCCTGCACTGCACCACTAGCACCAGTGGAATCCCCACCTCCAGACCCCGTCTCTGTTCCTTGCACGGCCTCCTCCTCCACCAAACCCCCCAATAACCTGGATGACTCCGTGCCATCTTCCCCCGTTGGGCCCTGTGGGGTCCCAGCTGCCCCTTCTGCTGCCGAGGAGTCCAACTCCAACCTCCGCCTCTTGGACCTCCCCCTGGCAGCTGCGGCCTGGGACGCGGCACCGGACTCCTCACTCCCCGACGAGATCACAACCTGGGAGGGGAGCCGGGCCTTGCGTCTCCGGCTGGCGGTGCGATCCCCGCCGCTGTGCTCCACAGCACCTTCTCCGCCCTCTTCATCAGTTGACGCTGCAGACAGGGAGAAATAAAACACAGGCATCACGGCACTGTACAATGGACACATACACACATGACAGTTGTACATGAGTGGCATTGGCAAACCTCAGAAATGGCATCACAATCGGCAACACACATGTCATTTCAACTTGCACACATGAGCCATACCACAGCCATATCGCAACTGCCAGCAGCATCCATACACATACAACAGCATGAGCAGGTAAAGGTGAGCCAGACATCACATGCAACACAGGGAGTGCACTACACATGCACGCACACCACCACACTTGCATGTATGTGTACACCTCTGCCAACTGTCGCAGTGTTCAGATGGGCATCCATGTCACATCTGCCAATCAGGCTTCCACATCCCGCTGTCACATGCATCCATGTTGCATCACTGTTGCACCCTTGTCAAATACACACACATGCACATGTACACAGTGCTGATACATGCAGCTGAAAACAACATACATGCGTGACATCACGAACATGCCTACTTACATACACATTCATCCAAACATGTGTGCCCACACAACTGCATTTGGCATGCAAGCCTACACACACAAGCACCATCCATGTCTCACACATGACAGCCCTCGCATGTGTTAGCCTCACGGCCCTGTACACCCCCACCCATACTCGGCCCCATACAAACACATGTTCCACCTGCACACTACTGGCACATCACCACACGCACAGCTTACAATCATGATGCATGTACACTTACCGCTCGACTCCAGACGGGTCTGCATCTCAAGGACCTGGACGTGGAGCGCTGGGGATATGCATTCCAGGACCCTCATTTCATCTTCCGACAAGTGGCCCCTTAGCATCCGCTGCCTTCAAGAGGCGCCGGGCCTTGTTGAGGGTCCTGGACCTGAAGTCCTCCCAGCGCTTCTTGACATGTTGGAAGTCACAGACTGCCACCCCCTCCGTGTTGATGGCAGTCACAAAGTCCGTCCAGATCCAAATCCGTCCTTCCTTGTCGGCGCACACACTTCTGAAGAGGGCATCATACTGCCCCAGGACTTGCTCCACCAGGACACTAACTTCCCTGGCACTGAAGCTGGTGCCCCTCTGCCTCTCTGGCCGGGGGTTGTCAGTGGTGCCAGATGTTGCAGTGCCCGACATGACAACCCCAGAGGCAGGAGTGGGTGGGCAACTGGGTCCTGGGGCTGGGCTGTGGAGCGATGGAATCCCAGTCGGGCGTCTTCGGTTCCAGCAGGGATGGTCACAGCAACAGCACCCTTGGCTGATGTGCAGGCAGCAAATGGCAGGGCACGTGGGCAGCAGGCAGTCAGGCAGCAGCAGATGGCAGGTGGGAGCTTGCTCGGGGCTCTGGGGGGCAGTAATTCGGCCTTCTGGGCAGGAGCGTGGTCTTCCGTGTGCTTATCCGTGGCCAGCTTGATATGGAGTGATTTGGCACGTGAAAATTCTGCACGTCAGCGTGTAATTTGAGGAAAGGCCCTTAGCGCGTAAGCGCGTCTGCACGCATACGCAATTTCATTGGACAGACGGCCCTTCAAGCGCAAGCGCCTCTGTGACGTGACGCGCGCAGGTGTGCATGGGCGTTTCAGCTACGTGAAAAACTGCACGTCCGCGTGTAATTCGAGGAAAGGGCCCATGCGCGTAAGTGACATGACGCGCGCAGGCGTTTCCCTCAGCACCGGTTAAAGGTGAGCGGGGCCAGCAGTTCGCTGTACGTGCCTTTCGTGGAGACCGACGTGTGTTGCTGCTTCCTGTTGTTTCGTGCGCCATCACAACTTCACAGCTATCAAGGACGTATCTCTTCTTTTGGCGGGGGTATTGGCTATGCGTGTTTTTCTGCATCGCGCTAGTCAGTCGGTGAGTCGCACACGCTATTTTTCCCACTGCGGGTGCCCCTGTGTATCGCACCCATTTTCGATGTCATAGTAGCCTGCGTGTACGCGTTATTCGTATTACTGGGTGCCACCGCGTACTGCGGGAGGTTGAATCCACGCACGTAGGCTGCAGGGTTGCGTGCACGGTTTTACTGCCGTTTTGGGGTGCCTGAGCGCTGCGTGACCCGTCACTACATCACCGGGGTCACATACAGCCTTGCAGGTGCAGGGGGGCTGTTAACATCTTGCTTCCCACCCCCTTCACCCCAATTGCCCAGGTCAATTGTGGTGTACACCTCCCATTGGCACTACTCCATCTGTGCCGGCACTACTACATCTGTGCCATGGTTGGGAGGACACCAAAGGTGAGGGGCGCCTCAGCTGCGTGTACTCCTCGTGGCGGGCGTGGTCGGGGACGTGGCCGTGGTGACCAGGGAGTTGGGGGACTCCAGGGTGTCCAGGGCGGCCACAGAGGGGGAAGAGGCAGGGGTGCGCCACTTGAGCACAATGTTGTGCCATGTGTCGGTGCAGTCATGCCACCACCCCCTGTGGTTCCGGGGGATGCAGCTTCTGCATCTGGCACTGGCGCCCGTGTGACCCGGCAGTCCGTTCCATCGACTGCCATGGGCTCAAGGGTAGTGGTAGCTGCAGGTGCAGCTGTGGACACCGCCACCCAGGCTCAGGGTCTGCCAGCGCAGGCTGCGTTGGCACTTGAGGAGCCCTTGGTAGATTTCCAACAGGCCAGGAGGGAAACCATAGGGGCAGGCCGGGCTACTCAGACCAAGACACGTGTCCCTGGGGCAGTTATGTCATCTGCTGCCCCGAACAGCCGGGTGTTGGCAAGTGCAGGGGCAGATGCACCCAACAACACCCCGGTTGTGAGTCTGCCAACCAGGACCGTTGCGGTCAATGACCCTGCCACAGCTGATGTTGCTGCGCAGGGTCCATTAGAGGGCACCCAGATGCCACAGACACAAGTCAGGCCTTTGGTCGTCCCTCCACCTGCCACTCCCTTGTCTCAATCTACCGAACCCACTGGCCATACTGGTCAGGGTGGCATTAGCCAGCCAGGGTCTGCGCCACAGTCCAAGAGGAGGAAGGTTGCACATGCAGCACAGGCTGGGACCCCACACACAGCCACAACCTCCTGCACGTCGAGGAAGAAGCCTTTCTGCAAGGAGGAACTGGACTTCCTCGTGGGCTACGTGCGGGGCCACAGCCGTGACATGCTAGTGGGTGCCAATAGTCAGACTACGGCTGCCCAACGTGACACCCACTGGAAGCATGTTGCGGAACATGTCAGTTCATTCGGCCATGAGGTGCGCACGGCGCAAAAGTGCAAAGAAGCGTTGGAATGACATCAAACGCAGTACTAAGGCTAAGCGTGCCTCTAATTACAACTTGACTCTGGTGACTGGCTGTGGGCCTGCACCAGAGGAGGAAGAGCTCACTCCGCATGAGGCACTCGTTGCAGAGTTCATACCACCTGAATTGGTCAAAGGAGTGGGAGAGATGCTGGACTTTGATGCCCAGTCCAGTGAATGTTGATGCGTGTTTGTTGAGGACGTGTGTGTTTCACTTGTGGGATGTGTTGTGCATGATTGCCACTACATGTGACGTGTACATGGTTCTGATGTGCAAGTAAATCAATGCTTCCGTGATGCATGTCTGCTCTGCTGGATGGTGGACATGTGGAGCAGACAGGGACTGTCTGCATCACCACTATTGCACCCTACTGACATGCTGGTTACCAGTATGCCCCTCCGGTCCATGTTCCAGCTCACTGGCCCTTCTGCATGTGGCGTGGGGTGACCTTCCTCTCAGCCCAGGCACAATGTCATTGCATGACTGGCGTGCATGTCTCCTCTGCCTGCATGCGGGGACTCCATGTAGGCATGCTCCCTAACCCCTCCTCCGGCACTCTGCACCCCAGTTCCACCTTTGCACTGGTCTGCTTCAATCTTGCCAATGTGTACTTTCCTGTTCATGCGTCCTGTGTAGATGCTAACTTCCAGCGTACAATCTGCCAGACATATGCCGTGTGGTACAGCCTTAGTACTTGATGCAGGGTATCTCACTTGTACTGTGCATAGGTCAGATGTCCCGCAGGGACATGAGTGCCCATTCATGCTCCATGTGCATTGCACGCATGCCCCTATGTGTCCTTGACTGGATGATCACTGTAATACAACTCCTGGGTGACATAAATTGCATGGCATCTCATCAGCCTTCCCATGTCAACTGTGGCTCAGTACTGCGTTGCACACATGTTTAGGGTCTGACAATCTGTGTGGCTCACAGGCCTCAGCCTGTTCAATGGCCAATGACTCTGTCCAACTGTTGTTGTGTCTTCTTCACACGTTGGCGGCCTCCAGAGTTTTCATCATGTGTCCTGCTTACTGTCCCATCATCATTTGCAGTGTTGTCACTTGAATCACATTAAGCTGTTGATGCCAGTCAACACTGCCTGTCAATACACAGGTGTATGGTCAGCCTTTTGATACCATGCTAGGCATCCCTGCTTTTGTACTGGGGTGGAGGGGTGCTTGGCTTCTAGATATGGTACACATTGAATGCACAATGCACGTGATGCCTGAATTTGACCTAGCACTGCCTTCACTTTTCCTGGCACACACCATGGAGTCCTTGTACATGTAGGTAGTGAGTGGCGTACACATTTTCTGCACTGCATAGACCCACTTCCATGGAAACTGCCACCTTTCAACAGGTCTGATCACAGAAGCAATTCAAAGTTGACCCAGCATGCATGCCAGGTTATATGTTGTGTGTCACATGTCTGCCTGATGCGTTTGTTGTCGGTGTGTGTGTTGTGTGCTTCTGACATGTGTAGTGACCTTTTTTCTCTATATTTTTCAGGTGATGACGCAATGGAGGCGGAGGATGGTGTTGTCATGCCAGACACAGGGTTGTCACCACTACATCAACCCGGCACAAGTGGGGGTTGTGGGGTGGTAGGCCACGAAAACCCCCAAGTGCTACAGTCCATCTTGTCTCTGGCTGCCTATGAGTCCAGCCTTGATGACAACTCTGACGTCCATGTTGAGTTGGATGAGCATCAAGTCCATGTGTCAGGGGTGAGTGATTCTGATGTGGACACTCCTCTGTCTGCGACACCTGCACTGAGGGATCACACAGTCTTGGTTCCTCCGCCCGTGGTGGATCGGGACGCAGGGTCACCCTCCACACCAGTCACTGATGTGCCTGGGACATCACGTCGACGGGGGCATGTAGTCGTGCAGCCGCGGGTGGTGCCAACACAGCGAGGACCCCCGGTCCTTGGGTCCCACAGGGGTCAAGCCCGGCAACGCGGTCGCCGCGCGCAACCGCAGTATACTGAGTGGGAGCAAGACATGACTGCCAATTCAGAACGGCAGGGGGCAGCAATGGAGAACATCGCTGAGAGCATGGAGCGTGTGGCCCGATCTGTGCTCCCCCCTGCTAGGCAGGTGCTTCTCCAGCAGCAGGCGGCACGGTCCACGGCCTGCTCGCTCAGGCTGGGCATGGCGGCCTCAGACAGGGCATGCCAGGCTGAAATGTCGTCTCTGCATCAAGCAATTGCTGCTCACGCAGAGGCGCACATGGATGCCCTGAGGGAGGAGTATGCTTCCCTCAAATCCACTCTGGGTGTCCTTATGATGTCCCAGAGGCAGCGGGCAAGGAGAGGTTTGCACAGCTTGAGCGTACCATCTCGGCTGAGCTACAGGCTTGCCGGGAGGTGCAGTGGTTGTCCAGCCAGGCCTTGCAGGAGGAACTCCGTGTTACACGTGCTACCTTGCAAGAGGAAGCACGTGTATCACGTGAGGTTCTGCATGCTGACCTACGTCACATCGCCACAAAGAACCAGGCTCACCCGTCCGGCAGACTTGCTGCCGACGAGGGGTAAGCTGCGGCTAGGCGTGGCCAGGCTACTGTTCTACGTCCTCCTTTCCAGGATGAGCCAGACTCGGATGACCATCTATCTCCCACATAGGTCGGGCTGTGCAGGCGTTGAGCCCATGGAGGTTTTTTTTTTGGCTCAGCATCATCGCATGTGGGTGTTGAGTAGCACCCTGTACCTCCCCCCTCCTGGGTGCCTCCCCTCCCCCCCGGGTCGTATGTGGCCATTTTTGATTTTTCTTTTAGTTTAGTTAGTTAAGTTTCTGTTTGATAGTTAGTTTAATTAGGTAATGTAGGTTTTTCATAGTTAGTGTAATTAGTTAATATAGTTTAAAATTGCTTGTCTATTGTGCTTTCATGTGACGGTGTGGTGCTTTGTGGCTTTTTAAGGCATCCACTGTCTGTTCCAGCTGGGCCCTTCAGGCTTGTCTTGTGTATGTGTTTGCTGCTTGGGGTCCTTGACTCACATATGCCACTCCTGCCTCCCTTATCCATGGGCTCGCAAGGATGGTTCAGTGTGACAACCTATTACACAAGGGCTTTGGACTGTCATATCTGTGGCATGTCTGGTGCTGTGTGACTTGTGTTGACACCCCTAGTGGGGATGATTTCGGTGTTATTGTCCACTGTTCAGCTTTTGCTAGATGGGGTGTTTCATGATTAATGTGTACATTCATTGCTATGCATTGTGTAGTATGTTTCTTATCTTTACTGTACACGTGCTTGTTGCAATTCATGCTGTAGATAGTGTGTTCCACACTTTGGATGTGAAAGACGGACTGATGGTGTGATTTCTGATGTAAGTCTCTGACATGGTCCAGTAATGAGATGCCTGAAGAGACACACACAGATGACTTTAAAGCATTAATCATGTGTTTCATGCCCTTTCTGCAGGGGGATGAGCCTCCAGAGCACCTTTGCCAGCAGACATGGCCCATTGGACGTCTGAATTCTGGACACGTTTGTTGGTGCCCACATGCACATGTGTGCACAAGCAGAGGCACAGGGATTGCAGACCTACATCCTAGAACTGCTGACATGTTCCAAGGAACTCCAGGCAAGGTGAGCAGCACAGGGGGGCCACAACACAGTAAAGCTTGCACCAGGCGAGTTGCACATGCAGGCTTAGTCACAGCACTGAGGGTGAGCTTGGACGAATATTGGTGTTGAAGCACACAATGCAGCTCAGATGTGTTGGTGGACTGATGGCTGTTGATTGTAAGGTTGTCTGGGACACCTGCAGGGGCAGTGGCACATACCCTCCGGTACACCAAGGTCCACTGAGGCACTTGTATCAACCATGTAGCCTTCCGAGACATAGAAAGGGGCAGCTCACAGGGACATACAGCAAGGGACATACTCGGGTGCAGTGCATTTCATTTCCATGTACATTTTGATACATGCACTGCCAACTTTGTTTCGGTCATGGTGGAACACGACTTGTTCTGAAGTCATGCCTTGCTATATGGGTCTGTCTGCTTACCCAGGGAACATTGCATGTTGTGTGAATTGTGACACATTGGTGTTCCATTTGCCACGCACCCACCGGTGGCTGACTTACTGCATTGACTGTGCATGACCCATCACAGGGGTAATGTTATATATGGGTACGAAGCATCTACACCAGATTGTCTGTTTGTAGAGTAGTTTGTTGCTATGGGGCATGTTTGGTGGTGTGTTTTTGTGTAATGGGCACGTACAGATTATTAACTGTGGCTCTCTTTGCAGCATTGCAGTGCTCCTGTAACCGGACCTGAGAGTGCGCAGGCAGGAGGCCAGCACTCAAAACCAGAGCTAAGTGTCTTGTTGTTTTTCTTTCAAACTGCTCTGCATAGGCTTGCTGGGGGTGCACTAATGCATGGATGAATGTGTAATTCAATTTGGTATGTTTGTTTTCCCCTAATCACCCGGAGTCCTATCCAATTTTAAACCCTGTACCCTCTACCCGGTGTTCCTGCTTCCCGTACCTATCCAAGCAACGTTCCCTAACCCTCTTTCCCCGCTGGGGTTGCGGATGCCTGTGTAAGCCCCAAACTTGCAGGCGCCAAAACCCTAGAGGGGATGGTTGGTTCCTGCCACTCCTAAGCCTGGACTACAGAAGGCCATGGCAATGATGTCCAAGTTTGTTCGGATTGTGTATGTGTTCATGCAGGTAGTACATTTTCGTGCATTCCCTACTTTCATGTGTCATTCCTCCTCCCCTCCCCTGCCACTCATTCCAGTTATCCAGTGTGCCAACACCTGTCCCGACTGCATATCCCTGACCCTCCTTCCCCACCAGGGTCTCAGAGGCCTGTGTGAGTTTGACCTTGCAGGCACCCGGGACACGGTGGGGGTGGTTGTTTCGTGACACTCCCGCGTCTGTACACGGGACCTGTGACAGTACACATCCGTTCATGGTGCATCATTCTATGTTATGTACCACACATGGTTCACATCCTGTTGTGACATTGTTTTACTGTGCTACCTTGGTTGTTACATCATTGTGGTAGTACTTGGCCTTTGTGAGGTACTGCTACGTCAAGTCATCTACTGGAGGGTGTTCTGGTTTGTTTTTCTGGCTTGGATTTTGTGATTTTGCAAATGAGGGTGGGCTCTGAGGGTGCAGGCACCTTTTTACACACAAGGTGGGAGATGGTGATGAAGGGGAAGGGTGATCCTGTGGCCAGGTGAAATTGAGGGTTGAAGGCTCTATGACCCAGGTGCAGTTGTTCAGTGGGTCATGGTCATTTGTGAGGGGGGGGTTTGTTGTTGATAGTTGCCTTGCCCTGCAGTGTGATGGGAACCCTGACATTGTAATGGTGGTATCCTATGTACATGTTGTGTTCTGCTGATCAATGCCTGTTCATGTGTTGTGTTTACCTTTCAGGTGGGAGGGGATAGTTGTGGTTTGATGTGCTGGGGTGTACACATGGTGAATGTTCACATGTGATGTGTAGAGGACACTGATGGTCACTTGATTGCACATGCATATGTTGAGTGCATGTCCTTACTGACCCACACACTTGCACTATGATGCACTACATGTACAACCACCCTTGCATATCCACGTGTACACTCTGTTTGCCTTCTGGTGCCCACTGTGTCCCTGCATCACATGTTCTGTGACCAATTATGGATCCTGTACATGCCTAATTTGCTTTTTGATGTGGTCTGTCGCTTAGATATGATGCTCAGGGCGTGCATCACACACAATGGCTGTTCACTGTGCTGTGCGCTGAGCAGTGTGTTGCAGGAGTTGGACACAGCACACAGAAGCTGCAGTGTTGATTTTGCAATGCACAAAGTGCATGTAGACAGGCATTCATTGTTATGTTACGTCTACAACTCTTGTAATGCATTTGGAAATTACTTATTTTGGGTGGGAGGTTGTTGGTCAGTCATTTCATCTGATTCCATGTCAGGCATCATTGTCTGATGCCACTGTACATTTTTGACATGGCAATGTGTACCTTATTGGTACTGTGTTGGTGTATGGGTATTGCTTGCCATGTCATGTTGTGGTTTGGGAGGGTTTGAGTGACATAACAGTAATGGCCATGGCCTGTTTTGCAGGTGTGTGTGATTCACACCTTGCATGTCAGGGTCATCCGCTTCTCAAAGCAACTAGCTGGGGGTAGATCTCTCTCCGCGGCAGGGGCCTCCCTCTGGAACAGCCTTCCTGCCTCACTGGAACTTGAGGAGAACCATCTCCGGTTCCGGAAGCACCTCAAGAGCTTTCTCTTTGCTTCTGCTTTCTCTCTGCCTCTCCCTTGCAAAATTCTTCACTGGAACTGCACTGGATCTGCAACTGGGCCACTCTCACCGACCTCGGTCCCTGGCCCAGCCACTCTCCACTTGCACTGCGTCCCTGGCAACCCCTGCACTGCGGGACTGTCTCTCTATACCTACAGCCCCCCTTCCCAGCACTTGTCTGCACTTACCTTTGCAGTTGCCACCAGCTGGCCTATTTATTTGTTTTTTAGTCTACTTACCCTGTACTGCACTCCCCCCCTCCCCTTCCCCTTGCACTTTTCCCTTCCCCCTACCCTTGCACTTGCACAATCTAAATGACATCTGGCCTAGTAGTATCGTTGTCTGCCTTCCCATGTTCCCCCCTCCCTGCCTCATCGCACCTTGAAATACTTGTGTATAGGCACGTTACAAATGCCATATCATGTCATGTCATATGTGTGCCTTTTGGTCACACAGGATAGCTTGTGTTTAAGTAAATATGGATGCAGACAATGTGGCACTTCCATGGCAACTATCTCAGGGTGGTAGGGTTGTGACAGTTGACTGTCTCTTTGTCATCATCGATTGTCACCTGGTATGTGCCAGGCCTGTGTGCACTCCGCAGGGGTGGGAGTTTAGGTGAAAAATGTGGCCACAAGCTGGGTCCGGGTTTCCTCGCCACGTGCCCTGTCCCCTCCCATGGGCAGCGCCTGTGCCTGTGGTTGGGGATGTGGGGGCACCACCATGTCCACCGGTACGCCCTGCCGTGTTGCAACATTGTGCAGGACACATGCTGCCACAATGATCCTGCACACTACTGGGGGTGCATAGAGTAGCTGCCCGCCAGAGCGGTCAAGGGAGCGGAAACGTGACTTGAGCACTCCGAATGTGCGCTCCACTATGGCCCTGGTTGCAATATGGGCGGCGTTGTATCTTACCTGGGGTGGTGTGGTGGGGTTCCGGATTGGCGTCATCATGTGGTTGCTCAGAGGGTAGGCACTGTCCCCTGGGGAGGTGTAAATGGTTGTGATTATTGGGGTTTGTGTAGTTGTGTGTGTGTGACATGCATGCATGTGCAAGGGCATTTGTACTCACCTAGGAGCCATGTGTCGCCATGCTGCCCAGCTTCCAGGGCCTGGCTCAGGGCGGACATTCTGTATATGAAACTGTCATGGGTGGAGCCAGGGTAGTTTGCATAGACAGAGGTGATGATTCCCTTTGCAGCGCATACCACCTGTTCATTGATGGAATGCCAGTGCTTGCGGTTTCGGTAGATGTGCTCAGTGGCCCTAGGTGGACGTAGGGCCACATGGGTGCAATCTATGGCACCGAGCACTTTGGGGAAGTGTGCCACCCTGAAAAAATCCAGGACAACGGCCTGCCTTTCTGCGGGTGTTCTGGGCATGTATATGTGCCTGCGGACTGAGGGGCGCGCTGTCATGATTGCCAGTACCTGGTGTAGGCAGCGTGACTGCGTGGCCTGTGAGACCCCCCCCCCACTATGGCAGTAGTCCGATGAAATGACCCAGTGGCCAAAAAATGCAGGACATTGAGCACCTTCTCCAAGGGGCTCAATGCTTGGGAGCAAAGGGTGGGGGATGTAAGGTCATCTTCCCACTCCCTGACCAGGTCTAGGATGATATGGGATGGAAACCTATACCTGCCGTAGACCTGGTCGTCAGGCATCCCAAAAAGGCTTGTCCGTGGTGCGAAAATGCATGCCCTGGCTATTCTCCTCCTCCTGCGGTGTCCCACGATCAGTGCTGCGACAAATGGGGCATTCATCGTAGCTGTATATACGTGTTTGTTGTTTGCGCGCACTTTTATACTGTGCGCGGGGACACTTCCGCCTGCCTTCGTGTGGCGGACACGTTGACGCCTGTGTGTGTCTTTTGCCGTGCGTGGGTTTCCCGTATTCAAATCCATGAATACGGGTTGTTCGCGTGCGTGTGGGCGTTCCGTGTAGTTCCCTGCAGTACTTCCCCAGTTACGCCTTCTTTTTCACGCGTTATTCCCCATTCTGCGTGTTACGCCCACTGTTCCGCACACTTTGGTTGTGTGCGCCGCGCTATGTGCGCTTTTGCTGTGCACGTAGTGCACGCCGTGTGTGCCCGAGTGCGCCATGGCAGGATTTGGCGCACGTACAGCGGGAAACACGCGCAGCGTCTTCCTTGAATCGCACGCGTGCGCATGCGCTGGGTTTCTCACGCTTGCGCCACCTTGCGCCTGCTTGCGCTGGGATTTTCGGCGCACGTTTGCTCCATGAATCGACCCCTGAGTCTCTTAAATGTTATGTTTGGGTCACCTGTAGAGCATTTGTACAGGCTGTTGTGGTTTCTTGGCATTAAGCGACTGCAGGGCACGTAAGTGGAGAGGGTAGTTATGTAAGCTGGGAGAAGAGGCAGGTTTTGAGATGACGGACAAAAGAGATGGGGCATGAGATAAAGTGCAGAGAAAGCGGGAGCTTGTTCCAAGCTGGACCAACAAGAAATGCGATAGAGCGGCCGAGATGGATACATGAAATGTTGAACGATGGTTAAAAGACCGAAGATTACGAGAAGGGGAATAGTGAGAGAACAGTTTGATGAGAAATAGAGCTTTGTATGATAAAAAATAATGGCAAGAGATTCATAGAGGACTCTTTGTTTAATTGCCAGCTAGTAAAGTTTCAGGAGGAAGAGAGAGAAGTGTTCCAGTCTGCAAAGGCCAAAAATTAGACATGCAGCAACATTCGGAATGAGCTGAAGATGATCTAGTCAGTAGGAACGAAGTCCAAAATAGAAGGAGTTGCCGTAGTCTTGATGAGACTGGACCAGAGCGGTGAATGTAGAATTTGAACCTGAAAAAGAGAGAAAAGGGAGTAGTTGACAGAGAGGACGACATTATAAAAAAACAAGAGGAGGAAACTTGGTCAGTCTGGGGGAGGAACATGAGTTAAGAATCAAATTATACACCCAGGTTTTTAAGGACAGTGACCGGCAGCCAGACAAGAGGTCAGACAAGGTAGCCAAAGACTGGGAGTCCAAACAGAGGTGTTGTTGCCAACGATCAGAACCTTTGGTTTATCAAAGTTAAGTCCCAGATAGTTGTTACTCAACCAGTTAGAAATAACAAGCTTAGAGGACATAAAGCAATAGAGTAAATCACATTGCCGACCATTGACATGAAGGATGAGTTGAGAGATGGAGGAGCCCTGAGGGACATCACAAGTGAGTGGGTAGAAAATAGAGGTGAAAAGGGAGGGAAATAGAGACTGCTTATGATCTACCATAGAGAAAGGATGAAAACCATAAATAAGAGTCAGGGAAAGATGCTGTGCAGGAGTTTTCTGTCTACTCCATTGTACTCGGCTATAATAGGCTGCTTATAGGACTTTGCAAGCCAAAATGTCTACAACAGAAAATGACACTGTGACAAATGCTCTAGCACAGAATAACCAGATCAGACCGATTCCAGGGCAGGATTCAGGTGATGTGGGGTTACGGTCCATAGGGAAGAAGCCCCCTTCCAAGAGGAAACACCAAAACAAAGAGTGGACACTTGTGTTTGGCCACAGCCTCACAAACCAAGGACCTATTGCACCGGGGCCATCAATGACCGAGCTGTTGTATCTGCTCACCAGACCATCAGGCCTTTGGGAGGATCACTGGAGCCAGAATACTGGTGGCTCTAGGATTGTTCCCCTGGAGATATGCATCCAGTCTCTCCTCCCTTGCTGACAGGGATCAATGATGTTGGGGATGATCATCCCCTTATTGATTTCAAACCTTTAAGTGACCATGCAGAGAGACCCTCTGGTTCTGAAATACTCACAGGGTAGTCACATGCGCTGCCCTAATTCTGTTTCTCACTCAAACTCCATGGAGAGGGGACTTCTCCACAGAGTTTGGGGGACTGGCAGAGGAGGTATTCACTGCTAGCAGTACTCTCACTAAGACCTCGACCCAACTTGTAATGAGGCCTGCTCCTGTTCTCGTTTCTGCAAAATCCACCCTATTCAAAGTTTACCACTCGTGTAAGTGCGATTTTCCGAGAGGTATTCCAGATATGCCACCTCTGTCAGTAGTAAGCTTAGTTTAAAGGGTATTTTTAAAACGTTTTTCTACCCATTCCCAACTTCATTGTGTAGGTGGAAATTGTTAATATATTTTAGCACTCTGGGAGGGGGTGCCAGCCAATCAGGGGGCATGGAACATGGCCTAACACTGCTAATATTAGCCTGTGTTCCAAGCTGGCTGATGGCCTGTTCCCCCGCCCACCATCTTCTCCACCGACCCTGTTTTCTCCCCCTCCCCAATCCCACTTACCTGATTGCTGCGGTGGCGGGTCCCACTGCCACAGCTTCTGCCGTTCCTGTCACCACTCCCTTTGGCCGCAATGGAAATGGAAGAGGGGCTCCATATGGAACCCTGCCTTCCTATTCCATGGTGGCCATGTTGGTATAGTATTTTCTCTCCATGAGCGGGACGCCTCGCAGCATCCCGTTCACAGAAAGAAAATACTGTCCATTAAAAAAAAAACAGCACCCGTGTAGCAAACTACATGGGTGCTAATGGCGATATGCCCGGAGGAGGTGGGCCCACCCTGTAAGTAATGGCCCACCACCCTCGTTAAGAGACCCTTGCTGTGCTCAGGCCCTTAACTTGGGTAGTGGGCCGTTACCTACAGGGTCGGCCCGCCACCTCAGGCATCTCGCCTCAGTAATTGATCAGACCACTACTGTACTGATCCTTTTATGCATCACGTGGGTCCGGCGGTGAGAAGGGGGCATAAGAGATTACTGCCGTTTCACTCCCTTGCTATGCTCCAAATACATTCCTTTGTTTTATTGAAGAGGGGTGTTTGCAAGTCTCTTCTGTACAAAAATCATTTTTTGTGTTATTTTTTAAAACTTTTTTCCTCCACCTTTTAGGTGGCGGTAAAAATAGGCAGACTAAGCCAAAAATATGCCAGAGAACTTTCCGTAAGTATCACTCCAAACCCTGAATCTGGGGGACGGTCCATCCAGCATCTTGCAAATTCGCCAGAATTACCATTAGCATAACAATTTGTAAAGAGGCCCTAAAAATGCAAGCTCTGCAACAGGCTTTTGGTTATTCAAACAGGATTCCTCTTTTCATGGAGGAGATGAGTTCTTTTGCTGGATTGTATTACATAATATATGATTAATCTTTTTTATGATTGAAATAATAAAAAGAAAGATAAATTGGGATTGAGACATTTATTGGTATATGTAAAAAGATAAATGAATTTGACTTGTCATCCTCTATACTATCAGTCCATTGTTGTTGTTGTTTGAAGTGGGGCAATATATGACATTTTCCAGTGTTGTGTTTACATCTGTGCTTACAGTATCTACTCCACAATAACACCATATATCCTCATGTGGCCTTGTGTATACATCTTTCGCATGATACATGAAAATACCCGGCTCAGACCAATAAGAGTGGTAGGTTGCTCATGTGAAAAACCAGCTCAACTGTTCCACATACCACAGACATTTTGTCCTGCGCATCTTGGCCTATTTATTGGCCCACAGGCCCCAATCTTCTTTCTCCCACTCACTTCACATGTGGTGGTGTAGGGTCTTCTGGTTCAGATCCATGTTCTGATGCTCCCTCTCCATCGGGTGCTGGAAACGGCTGAGGCCTGCATGTGCATAGCTGTATGGCCACCAATCCTAGGTGAGCCCCTGCCAGTCGGATGTAAGTCCGATGTTGTCACAGCTGGTTTGTTTCTATCCCATTTCTGCAAATTGTCTTGCTCATGTTATTGGTCTTAGAGACATCGGCCAAAAATTACACAGAGCTAGCCAAGAGCTCAACATGTGGATCAATTGAGCATCCTTCTATTGGCATTTAATGCATGACAAAGTACCCCTTACCTGCCACACTTACAATTTGCCAGGAGTTAAATATAGCTGATACAAAGTCTGGACATTTTCAGGTTTTAAATGACCTTTTAGCAAAGCTTTGCACAATAGACTGAGGGATGTTTAAGTGATTACAGAAACCTCCTCCCAAAACTCCCACCATGTTATTATCAAAGGCATCTAGATCATCGGTTCGCGGTGTCTAGGTCACTGGTTTACAATTGCTTCCAAAAATGCTCACAAATAGGCATACACTTCTTTCATCAGGGGGATTCACCCCCCTCCAAATTGCCCTATCGAGGACCCACTGATCCCACCATACCTGGACTTCCTCATACCTCAGTACCCCAACCGGCCAGTCTGAGCCCACCATGTTAAGTGACCTGCTCCACTCCACCCCTGCTTTTTTTTTAAATAAATCGTTTTATTATTTTGAAAACATAGATAAACCATACAAACATTCATGCACTTCCTTACAGTTGACAGTTTGTGGCCAGGAGTGCGGGTTCAGCAATACATTATAGTAGCTAAATACTGTCAAATCAGTCCAGGCAATTGGGTCTTCCTCCTTTTATAAAGTCCCAAGAACTTCTGTTAGTGCCCTTTCCCCCCATTTGCCCCGTATTCTTGTGGCCTTCACTGGGCAGCCACGTGCTGTGTATATGCGATGTTCCACTGCAGCACATATGTCCAGACCCACCATGCACTAGGCTGTCAGTCCAGAAAAAGTAGACACCGCTCAATCATAAGGCAATGTACTTTGTTGGCCGAAGACCAACCGCCTCATGTGTTTAGTATTAGAAATATATAGCCACAAGTTTGACCAAAGTGCGGCCATTTTGAAGTGACTGAAATCGCCATTTTGTTTTCTAACGTTTGCCTTTTGCTTTCTGTTAAAACTGCTTTGCTGAAAACTTATTCTGCTCCACTAGTGCATCATTGTTCATGTAAAGTGCAAGGTCGCGAAAGACTTGTTGAAACATAACGCAGCAACCCAGACAGAAATGCCCGGTCTTTTCCCTCACAAATCCTTGGAAGTAAACAGCAAGGCATTCTAATCAGTACACAGGTGCCAGCTAGTCTTGTTAATACAGTAGAAATGTTAGAAGCGAACATTAAATGGCTTGAATTATGCTCTTCTTTGCGGCCCCCCTTTCCTGAGCCCTGTAGAGCCCTGGAGAGCAAGTTGACCCCCAGTACACTAATAGAAACTAGGACATAGCAAGGCCTGGAATGTGTCTCTCCCCTACACGCAGCTTGCTTGCAAAAACAGAAGCATTGTGTTCTTTAAAACAAAGACTTGTGTCAGTAGGCTCGCAAAATTGCAAACTGTTGCTAAATGAATGTCTGATAGGTGTCATACTCGTTACCATTGTCAATCATCGTGCCCAATTCAAAGGAAATGTATTAGGGGCGGTATTGAATATGTCAGTACTGATTTAAGATGCTTGCTTTGTATATATGTAACTGTTGTATGATTCTCACTCTCTTGCGTCCCCCGCGGTCCGGAAACACACGTCGCGGGCCGTGGGACCCAGTTGGCCAACTGAGACTATTTTCTTTGCAATAAACCCTAGCTTTTGGGAATACAACCTTGTGTCTGGCGTATCAGTTCGTGTGTGGTGATTGTGCCTTGTTTCCAAATGCGAGGGTCCCCTAGGGGCCCCTTCAAGATGGCGCCCAAATAGGGACCCTCCCCTACTTGTTCCATCGTGTACATTGTAAAATAAGGAAGGTGGAGAGAACGGCGAGGACGGGACAATGGAGCCGGGATCAAGAGGTGTTTGGGGCACCCCTGTGAAAGTGATGAGAGACTCCTTTGCAGATCTGCACACAACTGATCCCTGGTCGGCGTGCCCGGCCAGAGAACAAGGAGGCGAGGGTCCCGAAACGAGGCAGAGTGAGCCAAGATACGCAGACACGACGTAATTGGTTGCGTCAGTATACGGACGAATTGCGTCTTGAGAGACGATTTGACTGATCAGGTGAGTCGTGCCCCGATTCAAAGTAATCCTGATATTGGTTGAGAGTTGATTTTGCAAAATCTAACACCCAGCATAAGGTTGATTAGCCGAGGGTAAGGTTAAAACATGCCTGGGGTATTTACCACTTTAGCAGGATTTTTCCGCTGCGGTAGACAATCTTTGGAAACTGGCCAGGTCGCGCCACCCATGGGGTCGCTGGCGTATGAGATGTATGTGAAATATGGTGTAGGGGCGATAATGTTTTGTGAGACTTGGCATAGGCAAACCAGAAAAGAGGAAGATCTTCAGTGGCCGAATCATGGGAGTTTTGAGATTCCGAGAATAGATAACTTGGAGAAGGTGTTGATGAAAAAGAAAACACGCCCTGCAGCATTTGATATTCTTAGGGACTGGAGGAGGGAAGCTATGCTTCGTTGGAGAAGTAGAGAGAAACATGCGCGCAGGCATAAGTCGAAAGCAGAGAGAGTGAAAGAAAAGGAGGACGAGGAGTGTAATGATAGTTTGAGAAAGTCAAATAGACGCAATCAGTTGAGTATAGAAAAAAATATACCCACCACGAGAGTTGCATTCATCAGATGAATTGATAAATAAAATATTGACTGATACAAAGCGAGGCCCAAGGGGAGAGACTAAAAAGACTGCGTCAGTGACTATTGCTCAGACCCCTCCAGTTGCTGAGCCCCTCCCTACTGATCAAATCCCAGCACAGCCATAGACCACACAATCAGCGCCTCGCATTAGCCAGCCAGCGCCGCAACAGTAACTTCCTGTTCCCGTTGTCCCATCTGCACCTTCTTCCCAAGAGAGTGTTTCTGTCCCATCTGCCCCTCCTATAATTGAACTTGAACTCATTGAAACGAGGGAGGGGGGCCGGACAAAGTGGATGCGCGAGAGTGACCCGTAGTGCGATCAGCAAGGAGAGAAAACGAGAGCTGCAAGAACAGGCAGAGATGTATATAAACAGGAATGATGAAACGTCAACGCTAGCTTCGATGTATGATTTCAGGAGGAGCAATGAAAGACAGGTATCGTTGGAATGCATGGGGGAATATTTAACGGCGAGATGGAAACAGTTAATTGGAAGGCTACCGCCGCAACAGTTGTTGGATTTGAATGCATTAGCATGTTGTAGAGAGAGAGATGAAGAAATAAGGGAGCATGTGGACCGACCTTTTGAATTTAAGAATGAACTTGATGATGAATATGCTGAAATGTTTGCCACACCGGGGTATAGGAGTAAAGATATTAAGAGAGATAGGAAGGAAGCGGCGGTGCCATATATACAGCAGCGATTTTTGCTGTTGTCAAGACAGGCAAGTGATAAACTAAAAGTATGTATACGAGAGTCGTGAAAATGGATTTCAGATCCTAGTATCCCCACAATGGAAATACTTGATGAATACCCCTTGACAATGAAAAGAAAAGCACTGCAGATAATGGTTGAATATTTGATAGACAAAGATATAGATGAGAAGAAAGCCAGCCCCCCTGAAATGATGGCAGTATACAAGAGAGCATTAGAACGTGGAACAGGAGAAACCGCCTTATCACTTGATTTGGGAATATTATTGCATATGAGAGAAGGTGGAGGAACAGTGAGTGCAGTATTTCCCATGAGAGAAGTCTCACCTACTTTTGTACCAAAGGTAGAGATTACTGCAACAGGTACCACACCAGCGCGAGTAACGGAAGCACATTATACAGCACAATATGTGCACGTCCCCTTGTCCAGACAAGAAGTAAATAACATAAAACAGACGATTCCCGATATAAGAAAGAATCCGGAGGGATTCTATAAGGAAATAGAGTCCTATTTGAGATCGTCCATGTTCACTATGGATGATATATATTTAATATTCCCAGTAGTTCTGCCAGAAGACATATGGAAGCAAATAAGAAAAGTGGATGACGAAACAGCCTATGGCGCCACTTGGGCGAATTTAGTAGTGGAGGATAAGGAGCAAGAAGCGGGAGGAAAACCGGGGGCAAATATGGCAGTGTTACCAGCACGGATAATACAAAGATTGAAAGAAATTTTTCCAGAAAAAAGAATTCAATGGGACAAATTGACTGCATGCGTTCAGGGCAAGGATGAGTTAGCTACAGATTATTTTAATAGATTTGAGGAAGCATTTACAGATTTTAGTGGACAAGATGTGAGCACAGAAGCAGGAAAAAGATTATTTGTCGATAAGTATGTGAGAGGGTTAATACTTCCAATTCAAAACCTAATAATGACATCAGAAATTGCATGGCAAGCGAAAACATTGAGCGAAGTATTACATATGGCCCAATATTATGAGAACAGAGTGAACACGGAGAAAGAGAAAGAGGTGAAGGATAGGACGAATTTAAAAACAAGGGTGCTACTCCAGCAAGTGGCGGGACACAATAGAGGAGGAGGAAACGCACAAAGCAGAGGTAATTTGAACATGCATGGAGGGCCTCTGGGACTAAATCAGTGTGCATACTGCAGAGAGGAAGGTCACTGGTGAGCACAATGTCGACATTTACAAAATAGAAATGGGTATGGCCAGAAAAGACAGCATAGGTGGCTTTCAAGGAACAAATGGGCAAACTAGAAATAACATGCAGCAGCACCAAAATAGCCAAGGGAATGGTACCCAAAATCAGAAACAAGCTCAGAATCAAAGTGCTTTTACCCAGAATCAGAGTCATCAGAACACGCAAAATGGAAATAGAGGAAGGGGCGGGAACATTTTTGACACCCAATCAAATGTGTACTATAATAACAGCAGCAATTACACATCGGATGATGTGTTGTTTCCTCAATAGGACAGCCCAACACAGGGGTCGGAACCAGTGCCCATTCCTGTGAATCAAAAAGGACCCTACGTAGAAATGAAAGTCGGGAATAGAGAGCATAGCTTTCTCGTAGATACGGGGGCGCAAAAGTGCTCGATAGATCCTCACTTGGTCCCAGAAATACCACTGTCAGGGCAAAGAAATATTTCAGTAGGGTTCACAGGTACCCCAGTAATAAATCCGGTGCCCCAACCAGTAGCAGTGACGTTAGGTCGATTCACTGAATATTGTCCATTTCTCTTAACAGAAAATTGTGGGGAAAATCTTTTGGGATTAAATCTTTTGAAAAAACTGAGTGCAGTTATCCACTGTACACCAGATGGCGTGTTCGTGACAATTTCGCCACAAAATGTACCGGTATCTGAATCAAGCCTTTGCCAGGAGAATTGAGTGAAGTGCCATCTTGTATATGGGCAATGAATGACAATGATGTGGGATGCTTGAAGATAGAGCCACTAAAAATAGTTCTAAAAGAAGGAGTAACGTTACCGCGTATTCCATAGTACAAAATTTCAGCAGAGGGAGAGAAAGGATTGAAAAGCATTGTTTCAGATTTTGTAAAATTGGGGGTGATTGAAGAGATTACAGGTAGTACATGTAACAGTCCCATTCTTCCGGTGTTTAAGAAAGGAGGTAATGAGGTACCATATCGTTTCATAATTGATCTGCGTTCATTAAACAAAGTAGTAGATCCTCAATTCCCATTGGTTCCAGACGTCACCACAATTTTGACAATGATTCCTGCCTCCGCAGAGTACTTTAGTGTGATTGATTTGAAAAATGCTTTCTTCAGCATACCAGTACATAAGGAAAGTAGATATCAGTTCACCTTCACGTTAGGAGGACGATCATTTACATTCACACGCATTCCACAGGGCTACACAGAGAGTCCGAGTATTTACAGCAGAGCATTGAAAGAACAGCTAGATATGCTAGAATTACCGGCAGGTTGTGTATTGCTACAGTAAATAGATGACCTATTGATCGCTGCAGATACAGAAGAGATTTGTAAAAAGAGCACGGTTTTACTGTTAACACATTTAGCAGCACATGGCCATAAAGCAAGCTTAAAGAAATTCCAATATTGTCGTAAGGAGGTGGCTTATTTGGGCTACCTACTTTCGAGAGAAGGGAGAAGACTGACACCAGAGAGGATAGAAAGTATTTCTGGTATGCCTATTCCAAAAACACAAAAAGGAGTCAGAGCTATAATAGGCATGGCTTCCTATTGCCGGGAGTGGATTGTAAACTTTGCATTGATTGGGAAGCCAATGGTGGCATTGACAAAAAAGGATGCTGTGATGCCTTTGCAGTGGAATGAAGAATGTCAGAGAGCATTTGATCTGCTCAAAACTGCATTTTGTTCTGCTCCAGTTTTGGGCACACCAAATTATGAGAACATTTTCAGATTGTTTGTAAATGAGAATGAAGGCTGTGCGCTGGCTGTTTTGACACAGGAACACAAGGTGGAAGAAATAGGCCATGCAGCTATTTTTCTTCCGCGCTAGACCCTGTAGCGCGCGCACTAACACGTTGTTTGCGAGCTGTTGCAGCGGCTGCTGCATCAGTGAAACAAACGGTAGGGATGGTATTGGGACACACCTTAATTTTGATGGTGCCATATGCCATAGACGTTCTATTAAATAGAACACAGACGCAAACCTCACGTCTGCTAGATTGACTAGATACGAAATTGTCCTTTTTGCGCCACACATCCAAATTATGAGGTGTAGTGCTTTGAATCCTGCAGAATTAATGCCACTGCCCACGGAAGACCTTGGTGAAAATGAATCACCACCCCATGATTGTTTAATGATTACTGAGGAAGAAACAAAAGGAAGAATTGATTTGGCAGATACCCCACAAAAAGAGCCAGATTGAGAGTTGTTTTGTGACGGCTCCTGTTTTAAACTACCAGATGGCACATCAACTGCTGCCTATGCTATCACCACATTGAAGAGTATTGTAGAAAGCAAAAGAATCCCCTACAACTCTGCACAAGCCGCGGAGATAATAGCTTTAACCAGAGCCTGTGAGATTTCTGAAAATCTGTGTGTAAACATATATACTGACAGCCAATACGCCTTAGGCGTGGTTCATAACTTTGGCCGACTCTGGGCTGAGAGAGGTTTCTTGACTTCACATGGAGCCAGAATTCAACATGGCCCTTTGATTGTGTAGTGAAAAAGGAGAACCCACACCCCACTGGGACCAGCCCTTAGTGCAATAAAATCACTCCTAATCACCTTCCCACACAAGTAAGTTTATGCAAAAGCATGATGAACTCAGTCTGGAAGAAAGCCAATCACACAGAATATATGATGCTTGCATTTATTTACTACAGTGTCTAATGAGAACTAAGCAGCATTTTACAATAATATGAGAATGAAAGTGCAAGCTATATAACGCCAATTGTCAGTCACAGATGAATATGCAATTATTTTGTCTTACGCTCCTAGATAATGTAGATGAAGGTACGATCAGATCACACCAGGGACCCTCGCCGCTACAGGTGCCCGGCACTCCTCGAGAGAGGAGGGAAGGACTAGCAAAACCCCCCACAGTCCTACACCAGAGCGGGGATGTGATGCTAGGAGTCTCAGGTCCAGATAGTGCACGGCTGGTCGTCCAGGCGCTGTTCCTCTTCATACACGCGTTTCACCAACAGCCCAGGATGAGTCCCTCCCTCACTGGCCCAGGTATAGTTCTCTTATTAGGGGCTGCACGTTAATCACTATCACGCACCAGCTCTTCGAGAAGCTTCTAGGATCACCCTTCCGGGCAGTAAAAATGTTTTCGCCTGGAAAGTTACAAGACTGGAAACAGCCAGTCTTGGCTCCCAGGCTTTGTGCACGTTGTTTTGGGAAGGCCTGACATTCCTGTGTTATCAATGCACCTGACGCGCAGAGCAAAGATGAGCAAGGCTGTGCAAAGCTGTGCCTGGCTCCCATGGGCTGCGTAGAGCCTCTTGCAAAAGCTAGATGTTTTTGTCTTCAAGAAGGGCCTTTGCAGTTAACCTCTTACAAGCGTGCGGGCTCACCCAGTTCGAGAGGCCTGGCTGATTTCAGCATTTTCCTCCACGCTTCGAATAAGCTCTAATACACACAGGATAGCTCAGTAGGTTAGTGCAAGTGCAGGTTACTGCAAGCACCTAGAAGCTTATCACGACATTCCACCCCTTTCGAAGTGAGGTCTGAAAATGCTGACTCAGTTCCATGATTTAGAAGCATGCACGGTGTGCTGTAGGCCGATTAAGCGTTTTTCTAGCGCAGTCATTCTAGTATAAAGGAAAGACATTCTGCGCTAGAGCCCAATGAAAACGATAAGAATGAATTTTAGGGAAATCAGCAGCCACAGCAATGGATGCAGCATTATATTAAGAAGCTTAGTGGAGGAGGGAGACCATCCAGTGAATACATCCCACCAGTGGTGAGTAGTAACCGATTGCAGATGGTCAGCAGTTTTGATTAATTGGTTCCTGTCTATCATCACCTTGCACTCTGCAGAGATAACTGAGGTAGCTAGCGTCTGGAAATCCTTCCAAACAGTTTGGGCAAATTGTCTAATAGCTTGAAGCCGGGCAGTAATCACCCCATAGGGTAGAGTCTAGTTAAGCAAATACGTGAGCTCGGCATGCAAAGTAGTGTGAGACCACTGGGTTAATCAATATAAGGTGTGAGTAACAATGTCTAAGATAGTCACAACCTGATCTATGCAAAATACTTGAGGATTCCCTAATAACCTATAATTGTTCATAAGCAAGGAATTATAAGAAACTACACAAGCTTTATGCTGATCTATCTGGAAAATGTCAGTCCCATTAATGTGGTATTGCATCCAGGTGCACTCCCCTGCTAAGCGATGCATGCATGGGTCCGGAATCCTTCCAGTTTGGGGACACACCCACCCCTGATCCCAGGACATGCAGGTGTGACTGTGGATGGTGTAGTTTTGGTTGTCTAACCATTCCCCTCGTATCTGCGGAACCCACCAGGAACTATTGATTTTCATAGGCAATACTATAAAAGGACACCATATTTCTAAAACATAAGCGGTTCTACTAACTTGCATTAAAGCATGGCATGTGCTATTCATGCAATCAAAAGCAAGTGGCTTAATCCATATGTTTGCTGGTAATTGTAGCTCTGTGTGCCAGTGGGTTGAGGATAGTCACCCCCATTCGGAGCGGAAAGCCAACACCTGCTGATTTAACAAAGTTTGCCATAAAATGCATCGTGTGTCTTTAGCAGTCTTGTTGACCTGTCCTATGGCAGAAAAAATGTCTTCATAGCTAAAATTCTGCCATCTCCAGTGGTTGCCAATACTTGTAGCAGTGTTGCGCAGGGTAGGGCTCATCAATGGGCCCCACTGATCCAGAAGTTTTATAGCGGCGCTTTCATCAAAACCCATAGTGGCTAACTTATTGCACACAGTTTCTATGTCAAAAGCGTTTAAAGCTCCCGTTCCCACCCCCGCTGCTCCCGCAATCAATGAATCTAACCCCCTAGCTACGCGTAATTTGGCAATGGGCCAGAGAAATTGACTCCATTTGTAGCAGCTTGGTAGTACTAAGGAAACATTGCCTCGTGATAAATCTATGTCTAAGTGTACCCCTGTAATGATAGACGCGTGCATCACATGTCTGCAATTTAAGTGTTGTCTTACTACTGGAAAATTTAGCATGTTCAAAGTTTCTACTTTGTGTGATTTGAAAAATACCATTCTCCGAGTGGGATGCCTGCCATATACAATATTGGTTTTAGATACAAACACCATACTACCATCCGTCAGTGGCTGTTTCAACGTACAATTGTATGAAATGCATTTAGTCAAGTTATAGTCCAAAAAATCTTGGCGAGTACACTTGCTGCAGTTCTTGCGGCAGAAGAAACATGAAACATGAAACATGAAACAAATTATTGGATCCATTCACTGAAACGTTTGGGCCTAAGATTTCATAAGCACCAGTCATATGAGTCAGTGACAAAAGGTGTCCGACAATATGCCAATCTTGTACTTTTGCAGTTCCATGTGGATACTCATTTGTAGCGCTTTTCTCACAGGTTACGGTGCGGTTGTAGTTATCACGCAGGACTGGAGCATCAGGTGTAGTGCATGCGATTCTCAGAGTCCATGTAGCGTCTTGCATCAACCCATTCTTTACAGAGAAAGAGTTTGCTTGGCAGGACAGGAGCACCCACAGCAAGGTAAGTCCTATCCCCTTCATACTGCTCTACGTTCGTGGTGTGAGCCTAGTAGCGGGAATATAAACAGGCATGTCAGAATTTTGCAAAAGTACAACATAAGTACTTTCAACATCTTGACTTAACACTTCCCCAGCCTCAGGCTTTTTGTTAGGATGGTGAACCCACACCTTTTTCCCCGTGCTACCAAAGCCTCCTTCCCCCCTCAGTGTAGTGTCTGGGGATTGCTTACTTTCTACCACTAGGGGAACAACTGCTTGCTCACAAATCAATTGTACGATTCGGTCATATTTGGTTAATGGTACTGCAGATGCACCAGAGTAAGAGTACCGAAACAGTCCCTCTATATTCAGGATCAATCACACCTCCCAAAATGTCAATGCCTTTTTTCGCCAGGCTGGATCGTGCAGCAATGCGTCCTTAAGTGCCAGCCAGCAATATGATGCCAATACCCAGCAAGATGGATTTGGTTTGCCCCGCCGGTATAACATCATCCTCACAGATAGATAGATCAAGCCCAATGCTGCCTGCAGTGGCTTGCCCAGTCAGCTTTGCTTCTTTGTCGGTTTTCCACACAACAAGAGTCTTTGTGGATTCCACCTTCTCACTTGTCAGTCTCACAAAGGGTGTCTAGCGGTTTCCCAGTGGACGATTGTTCAGTTCAAACAGCGCTTGAGCCAGGTGTTTGGACCACCCCTTGAGAGTGTGAGTCTTAGTCAGTTTCTTTATTTGTTGCTTGAGCAGCCCATTGCTGTGCTCCACCAAAGCAGAGGATTCTGGGTATCCACTGATGTGCAGTGTCCGTTTGATGCCTTGTTCTAACGCCCAGTCTTGCACATTGTGTCCAGCAAAATGGCTGCCTTGGTCTGATTGGATTTCATCCGGGATGCCATAGTGCCTGATGAGGTATTCCATTCCTTGCAAGGTAGCCCGTTGATCTGCATGGACGACTGGATAAGCTAACAGCAGTCCAGAGTATGTGTCTACCATGGTCAACACATAATGCTTTCCATTCTCCGGTGGTAAAGGGCCAATGTAGTCAACTTGCCATACGCTAGCAGCTCTTTCACCTCTTCTCAAAGGGCCTTGAGGCTTCCTCTCCAGAGGGTAGTGCTTCACTTCGCAGCACTCGGAACATTGGGAGGCAGCTTGTCTGGCTTGATCCATGGTAATGGGCAATTGTCTCCTTTTGGCCCATTGATAAGTTCCTGTTTGCCCTAGATGCCCTGAGGTTTGGTGTACCCAGTCCGCCATTCCTTGCAATACCTCAGCTTCTTCAGGTGTTGTCACTGGGTGAGTCTTTGCCCGTTGATCCACTTCGTTGTTGAACAGGGCAGCCAGTGAGGTGTCAGGGGGCATGTGTGCATCGACATGCCCAATGCAGATTTTGCAACTCTCACCTTAGCACCACATCTCTTCCCAGAGGTCCGGCCCTCCCCAGATCGGAGTGTTCTTGATCTGCCAGCCGTCTCTTCTCCATGCCGGTGCTCAATGCGTCATGCCTTGATATGTGGCCCAACTGTCCGTTTATATGTATGCAGTCTCTGTCTCTTTCACCTGTTCAATCCCAGAGGCCACTGCCTGCAGTTCAGCATATTGACTGGAGCCTCCCACACCTTCGCTCATCAGTAGTGTTTCTCGGTGGGGCTGGAATGCAACAGCTTGCCAGTGTCTTTGGCCTTTATCATACTTTGCGGTGCCGTCTGTGAACCATGCAGACTTTTGTTCTTCCTCTGTCAATGTATCATAGGAGGGTGCGACTTTGAAGGGAGATTCTGGCAGCACCAAAGGGGTGTTTGGTTCAGGCATCGCTTCCAGTATTTGTTCTTGCAGTCTGGAAACCCCTCTGCGGCCAGCTTTCGCACATTGCTGTAAATACCATTTCCATTTGACATGAGTGGCGTCTTGTGCTCTGCCACTTTTTCCGCTTTGCAGCAGTGTCATGCACCCAGCCCATGATCGGAATTTCTGTACAAATGGTCACTGGTTGCTCGCCTGTGTTTCTCTCAGTCTCGACTAGAGCCCACAGTACACTGCAGCAACTTGTTTCTCAAGCGGAGTGTATCTTGTCATAGGATCTGTGAGCTTTCATGACCAGAAACCTTGTTGCACTCTTTTCTGTCCTTGCTTTTGCCACAAGCTCCATACAGCAACATCATTGTAGACAAGAATTTCCAGTTCAAAAGGATCCGTTTTTGTCATGGGGCCCAGCGTGATGTAATTCTGCAAAGCGTCCTTAGCCTGCTGAAAGACAGACTGTTGCTCTAGGCCCCATGTAAAATCATGTTTCTTTCTGGTGACTTTGAAGATGGGTTTCAGTATCAGGCTTAAATGAGGTATGTGATTTCTCCAAAAACCCATTAACCCAATTAATCTTTGTGCCTCTTTTTTATCTTCTGGTGAAGCCATCTGCTGAACCATGTCAATTACAGGGTCGGGAATTTTCTTAACTGACCCAGACCAGATCACACCTAAGAATTTCACCTCTTGAGCAGGCCCCTGTACCTTTTTAGGATTTATGGCCCACCCCCGGTTTTGCATGTGTGTGATCAACTTTTCAGCAGCTTTTTCTACATGTTCTTTATCAGCACTGGTCAGCAGGATGTCATCAATGTAATGAGCAACATACACATCATCCAACTGCACCATCTTTAAGTCTCTGGCAATCAATCCATGACACAGAGTGGGACTATGCAAATACCCACTCATCACGACATCACACTCCTGTGCCTACCAGTAGCACCCAACATTAACAAAACCCCCTCTTCAGAGGTGAAACTGCCTGTCATCAAAGGCGCTCTTATCAACGCCAGATCCCTCCCTGCCCACGCCTTAGACATAGCAGACCTTATAACATCGTCAGATCTTGACTTCATTGCCATAACCGAAACTGGGCTACATGCCGCTTCTGGTCCGTCACTATCCCTTGCCATACCACCCGGCTTCAGCATAATGTGATGCGACCGTACTTCTGCTTCCCTCTTGAGAGGGGGTGGCCTTGCCATTATCCATAAAATCACTCTGGACCTAAGAGTAATGACCAACACCAAACTTGAGTCAGCTGAACTACTATCTGTCAAACTCACACTAACACCCAACCAAACAGCCACCATCCACTTAATCTACCGGCCCCAGGCCCCGCACTGACCTTTGTTGGTGACATATCCATCCTCCTCCTTGATAACGCCAAAACTAATTCACAAATCATCATCCTTGGCGACCTCAACTTGGGACTTGGTGACCCTAATGATCCTGCTGCACTCGATTTGGAAAACACTCTTGCCAATTCCGACTTCACCCTGCACATCCTAGGGCCCACGCACTCCAAAGGCAGGACCCTTGACTGGTTAGCCAGTTCTAATTGCAACATCAACGTCCTAGCCACTACCCCTTGCCTTTGGTCAGACCACCACATTATCACCTTTAATATTAAAGCCTCCCCACGCATCCCGACCATGATATCACCTGCGCTCCCAACCAGAAACAAAAAGGACATAACCAAAGAGAAACTCCTCCCTCTACTACTCCCTACACGTAATGCGGCCACTGACGCCTGTAATGACCCAACTGTTTTAGCTGACATCTACAACTGTAGCATGCTGACAGCTATAGATACTATCGCCCCCATCAAACTGAGGAAGGCCAAACCACGTGCACATTTGAACTTCTGGTTCACCCCACAGCTAAGAGCACTCCGTAAATCCAAACGCACTGCTGAAAACCGTTGGAAAAGCCACCCTTCTGACGTGCACAATGACGGCTTCCTCCTGGCTTCGCTCACATACAAAGCAGCCATTATAGAAGCGAAAAAAGAATCCCTAAATAATCGCATTCTGCAGGCTGACTCCAACTCTAAGGAACTATTTAAGATCCTAAAAGAGCTTGAAAAACCTGTTACCCCCCTGACACCTGCATTAAAGACAGCAAATGGTGCGCCAATATCCAGGCAGCATTACTAAATAAAATCACCATGCTTCAATCCAAAATTACAGGCAAACAAATTAACCTAAAATTGGACAATCACCCTCCAACCGCCGCAGGGGCCTTCTCCCCTGACGTCCCAAACTGCAATCAATTTACCTTCTCACTGCTCACCAGTTGGAGGTAGAAAACATTATCCTGAGGATCAAACCATCCAACTGCCAGGGCAACCCCTACCCTGCCTCAATTATCAAGGAATCCGCCCACTATCTGGCCCCTTTCATTACAGCCTTCATCAACTCATCCTTTAAAACGGGTACCGTCCCTGACAACCTCAAGGATGCTTGGGTGATCCCCCTGCTTAAAAAACCCTCCCTCGACCCCAGCATACCTACCAATTACCGACCCATCACCACACCACTGTCCCGTTCCTGTTAAAAATCCTGGACCGTGCAGCATACCTGCAAATCCAAGAGCACCTGGAAGCCAACAATCTCCTAGGCCTCAGACAATCCGGCTTCCGTCCCAGACACGGAACTGAGACAGCTCTACTAGACTTAAAAACCCAGATCGAAGTGTTAAATGACAACGGCAAACTTGCCATGTTACTTCTACTTGACCTCTCTGCGGTCTTCAATCTGGTCATCACCAAATCCTATGCAAACATCTTCACTCAGCCGCCCACTTCTCACCATCAGCTACGGCCTGGATCAAATCCTTCTTGAGCAATAGATCTATGCAGGTCTTTTCTCAATCTGCAGCTGCAGATCCTTCCCGATTCACTGCGGCGTCCCCCAGGGTTCTTGTGTGTCGCCAACGCTCTATAACGTATTTA
The DNA here is from genome assembly GCF_040938575.1 of Ambystoma mexicanum. Lineage (NCBI taxonomy): Eukaryota > Metazoa > Chordata > Amphibia > Caudata > Ambystomatidae > Ambystoma > Ambystoma mexicanum. The sequence continues at coordinate 549,727,255 of NC_090941.1, read as the reverse complement.
CAAAACCACTCTTTGATGTACTTGACCATCTGGGTGTCTCCTATACTAACTACGCGGACGACACCCAGATACTCATTCCTATCACCGGTGACTACGTGGCGGACACCAAGGCCCTGAATGAGGTCTACCTGGTCATCCAAGCCTGGATGGCGCAACACCAGCTATGCCTCAACGATGACAAGACCGAGCTCCTCATCTTAGGCACCACGCAACGTCTCAGCAAACTTGAGCCATCCTACCGATCATTTATCTTCGATGGCAACACCATCCATGTTTTGAAGGACACCAAAACTCTTGGCGTCTACCTTGACGCCACTCTATCACTAACCCGACAAACAAACGCAGTCAGATCCTCTTCAGCATACACCTGCAAACTCATTACAGCCTGCAGGCCATTTCTGACTACACCCAACACTGTCACCCTAGCCAGAACGCTCATCATGGCCAAAATTGACTATGGGAGCGCCCTCTACCTTGGAACGAGCCAAGAGAACAAACTGCAAATTACCCAAAATAACGCTATTAGAGATGCCCTAAACATCCCTAGAAACCATCACATCTCGGAATCCAGATCCAACCTACACTGGCTACCGGTCAAACAGAGAAATTTACTGAAAGTCTTAGGCCTCACCCACAAATGTCTAGCTAACCAAGCCCCACCATATCTTTGCAGCTGGCTTTCCAGACACGCGCCTACCAGCCCGCAAAGAACGGCTCAGACCCACTGCCTAACCATTTCCAGGTTCAAACTCCAAAAGGCGGGTGGATCTAGCTTCCCCGTCCTAGCCTCTAAGCTTTGGAATGCTCTCCCTCTCACCATCCGTGCTGAAGAAAGCTTTAACGCCTTCAAATCTAAAACTAAATCCTGGCTCTTTAACCAGCCTTGATGCCCAGACCCACTTCGGCAAACGCTTGCCACAAGCTAAAGAAGTGGGAGAATGGAACTAAAGGCTCCCACCAATCTCCTCACGCCCCTGGCCTAGAGGATCGCGGCCCAGACACCCGCCACGAGAGGAGTTTGCCTATCTACCAGACGACCAAATACCCTGGTACAGGAACATACGGATGTGGCCACCCGCCTGCCCACCAGCCTGCCCTGCCCATGTCGACACCTGCGGCATGGATGAACTCGACTGTACCATTCAACAGTAAATAAACACATCGTTAGAGATGCCATGACGACCTAGCCAACGGTCAGCACACCCGTGCAAACATGCACACTGGTCACTCCCACACCAATCCACACGAAGAACATATTCAGTGCTATGACATAGGTGACGGACACGCCCACTGACGCGCATCGTTATTATTTTTCACATAGGTTTTCAAAATGCAGAAACGCAAGACGCACAACGAACTCATCTAAAATGCTTGCTGACGCTTCTCCTAACCCATACATTGCAATGAGAAATATAACGAAGACATGATACTGGGGATAAAGCAACATGACACCGTAACTTAAAGCGCTGTGCATCAAACATCCCCACCTATGCACCAGGCCCAAGTAGGCCGCAAGCAAGAGCCTCCATGAACATTGAACGAGCAAGAGTACAATTGCTGACCCTGCAGAGTGAGCCCGGCGAGAACAGACAGTCAAGGGCACAATGTTGCAAACTCGCATGCCACAAGCCGAAGCCAAGGTCACACCTGCAAACTAGGCCAGACACACAGTGGAAAATGCAATATTAAATGTGCAGAATTCTGCCTCAACCACGGTCTCTCCTCACGTGACCAAGCCGAACCTGACAGGGTGCCAGACCCAGGAGGAAGGAGGCGTCTGGATCCCACTTTTTGAGACACAGGCAGCAACAATGAAGCGACCCAATGGACATCTGCGGCGGTGGGAGTAGTCTTCCCTCCAGCATATGAACAAATCCTCGCATTGTCTGCACATACCCATAGTTATACATTGTTGCAAATGACAGGTGCACCGCGAACTGGGAACAACGATGGTCCCAGACTGGGGGGCTCGCGAGTGGACCAATCAGAACATGGGGCACTTATCACTGACGCCATTAACATTAGCCAATCCTCAGGGGTCTTCATGTAACAATTTTCATGTATCTAATTGAAGGGACAACCCAAGTATACCACCTGACTGACCCTCAACCACTAACAGCATTCTCTATACATATGCTATACTAACCCTACCACTCGGGGAACCAATCCAGAGTGGCGATAGGTTTTTTGCTAACTTTCCCAGGTGACGCGAGTAGCGCGTCATACCGAGGTAAAAAAGGGCCTGCGAGCCCCACGGAGAGGGAGTCAGGACGGACGCGTACGATCCTTGACCCATCCCTGCCGTTTTTTAATAAACAGCAGAACCACCTTGCTTCTTGCGTGTGCCTCATACTCATTTTTGGGATACGCGGGAGGAGTTGGGGCCTCCCTGCCCGGGGGTCCGCGGATGGCCAGCAGACCCCGGCAGAATTTCCCCCCGACACTACGTCTGTATATATGTATATATTGCCTGTATGCCCTGATCACTATGTACTGTAAATTTGTTGATTTTATGTAACTGTTCACTCATGTAACCATTTCTAAGTTGCGCCCTGATGCCTTCGGGCCTGATGGTGCGCGTTACAAATAAACAAATACAAATACAAATACCCCTCGGGCAATTCAGTAAAGGTAAATTGTCTGTCTCCCCCAAGTGATAGCAAATTGGTCTTGTGATTCTGTGTCAATATCAATGGAGAAAAATGCATTGGCCAGGTCAAGGACCACATGGCATTCACCCACTTCTTTCGTAAGGTTCTCAATCAGAGTAATGATGTCTGGCACTGCCACAGCTAAGGGCGGCACCTTCTTATTCAAAATGCGGTAATCAATTGTCAGACGCCACGCCCCATCTGGGCGGCGGACAGGCCAGATAGGCGAGTTGAATGGACTGACTGCCGGCCTCATTCTGCCACCTTTTACCAATGACTCAATAGTTTCACCGATCTCTTTATGCCCTCCTGGCAACCTGTACTGATTCACGCACACTGGCTCAGCAGGAGGGGGTAAATGTAAGGGGGACCATTTGGCATTCCCAACCACAACAGGGTTAACAACTCTCACATGGATTTTCCGATTGCCAAAAACAAATTCACCTAAATCTGTAGTTACACTTTTGCCCAACAACACATCCATGCCAAGAATATACTCTGGTATGTCTGCAATGAAGGCATTTGCTGTGAAAGGCAATCCCTCGCCAATTGACATTTTTACATTAAAGGCTTTTGCAACAGTTTCTGCACCCCCATAACCATTGACTAGAACTCTGGGACCAGATAATTTACTGGGATTGCCATTCAAAATGGTTACCTCAGCTCCCGTGTCTAATAGAGCCAAGACGTGTTTTACTTTCTCATCCAAATACAATGTAAGTGGCACAAAAGGGCGTCTGTGTCTGGGACTGGTTCTCTTTATTAACCGTACCTCAAAGACAGAGCCAGCCCTTCAATCAAAAATGGGGTCTGGGACCTCCCACTTGTCCTTTGCCAAATCAGGGTAACCTTTTGCTCGCACTTTGGGCTTCAACACCTCTTCTTCAGAGGGTGCAGAGGGCTTAGTTTTTCCTGATCCCTGTTTTCTCAGTTTCTTCCATTTCTCAAGCAGCACAGGTGTGCGTTTACTGTCTATCTCTTCCCTTGGAATTCCCACTTTTAGCAGGTCCACCCACATTTGTCTGCGCATGACCTCAATGGTGTCAGTTTTCTCTTTAGACTTTGCATTTTTGCCACGCTTTTTCTCTGAATCATTATTCGCCGCCACTAGGCGCGCCGCTTTGCGCACATCCAGCCCTTCTAATTGCCCTAACAGAAGTGCCACTTCACCAATGGATTTGCCTTGCGCTGGACCCAGCAATGAAAGCAATGCTCCCTTCATATGGCTCGGAGCGTTTCTCAACAAGCGTGCGCGCAGCCCAGCTGTAAACAACTCCATGTCAGGCCATGCAAAATTTGCACTGTACAGTGGACACTGTAAACCCATCTCTCTAAACTGATCTGTTGCTTCCGTTAGTGACCCCCAACCACCCCAATTCTCTTCCATGTCCATCGGACTCGCATACAGATTTATTAGGGCAGTCTGAAGCCAATTAAACAAGGAATGCGAGCCTTTCTGCCTGAGCGGGCCACGCAACATCTGTCCCAGCATTACATTAGTGGTGATTGAACCCATTTTTAACAGTTCTTCTGGGGTTAAGAAGATCCCATCGGCACCTGTATCCCAGCCCCTTAAAAGCCACTTCATAATAGGTTCACCTGCCCTCTGTCTAAATAGCTTAGCAATCTCTAAAAGCTCTGTCTATGTATAATCGCGGACAATCCTAGTATTCTGAATGTTTCCACCGCCAGCTTGGCCTTTTCACTTGTTAGTCATTAACGGCCGCGCTGGAGAAACACATTTCTTTGGCGCACATTCCAGCTCCTCTTCGTCAGAGCAGTCTAACTCTGCAAGCCTGACCTCAACAGATTCATTCCAGTGAAATGTTTGTTCAGTTTCGCTGTCACTAACTTCACCCGACCATACAATTGGGTCCCAGTTATCTTTCCTAATTAGTGCATGAATCCTTATCTTTGACGGATTGCCCCGCCGCTGTCTGCGCTTGTGCGTGGCTACATGCACAGCTAAGGAGGCACACCAGTCCTCCATCCGATCGGCCCGCTTAACGAACGATTCAAGGGTCTCTCTCATAATGATTTGTTGCTCCTGGAGCAGGGAAATCTCATCAGTCAATTTGCGAATCTGCGCATCTTTAAGCAATTCATTCTCATGCAACTTCCTGAGCGCCTGCAGGAATAACCAGCCTATGTTTCCTGATGCTTTTAGCTCCCGTCTGCATTTCCAAAGCAGTAAACTCTCCAAGCACTCACTAATTACCGCCAGGAAAACATAATTTTCAAGCATGTCCCATGCCCTCGGTGCTGAGTACCGATGCAAAATGTCTGCCACACCCGACCATGCATTTGGTGCCGGCCATCCTGGAATGTGACAGAGTGCACTATCTCCCACATTGCATTCTTCCTTTGCTTGTTTCTTCCAGAAGGGCATCGTGCTTGCAAAACCCTGCTCACAGCGCCAAATGTAGTGAAAAAGGAGAACCCACCCCCCTGGGACCAGCCTTTAGTGCATAAAATCACTCCTAATCACCTTCCCACACAAGTAAGTTTATGCAAAAGCACGATGAACTCAGTCTAGAAGAAAGCCAATCACACAGAATATATGATGCTTGCATTTATTTACTACAGTGCCTAATGAGAACTAAGCAGCATTTTACAATAATATGGGAATGAAAGTGCAAGCTGTATAATGCCAATTGTCAGTCACAGATGAATATGCAATTATTTTGTCTTACGCTCCTAGATAATGTAGATGAAGGTATGATCAGATTACACCCGGGACCCTCGCCGCTACAGGTGCCCGGCACTCCTCGAGAGAGGAGGGGAGGACTGGCCAAGCACAGTCCTACACCAGAGTGGGGATGTGATGCTAGGAGTCTCGGCCCAGATAGTGCACGGCTGGTCGTCCAGGCGCTGTTCCTCTTGGTACACGGATTTCACCAACAGCCCAGGATGAGTCTCTCCCTCACTGGGCCAGGTGTAGTTCTCTTATTAGGGGCTGAACGTCAATCACTTTATCCAATTGAATGTATTTGGATATTTATTCACTATGCATTAGTACCCAGATTTGTGGCATGTCAGTTTCCCAGTGGATAAATTCCAAGCGTTACTAGATGGGAAGTAATGACGCACCAGCTCTTCGAGAAGCTTCTAGGCTCACCCTTCCGGGCAGTAAACATGTTTTCACCTGGAAAGTTACAAGACTGGAAACAGCCAGTCTTGGCTCCCAGGCTTTGTGTACGTTGTTTTGGGAAGGCCTGACATTCCTGTGTTATCAATGCACCTGACTCGCAGAGCGAAGACGAGCAAGGCTGTGCAAAGCTGCGCCTGGCTCCCAAGGGCTGCGTAGAGCCTCTTGCAAAAGCTAGATGTTTATGTCTTCAAGAAGGGCCTTCACAGTTAACCCCTTACAAGCCTGCGGGCTCACCCAGTTCGAGAGGCCTGGCTGATTTCAGCATTTTCTCCACGCGTCGAATAAACTCTAATACACACAAGATAGCTAAGTAGGTTAGTGCAAGTGCAGGTTACTGCATGCGCCTAGAAGCTTATCACGACAGATTGTACGATTGCTGTCTGCACTTACGTGTCCGAAGCGCCTAGCAATAGTGAAATGTGAGGTGCATAAAAAGGTAACATGCAAAGTGGGAGAAGGAAACGCATTTGCAGACAGGATTGCGAAGCAAACTGCCACTCATTTGAATACCAAAATGTTGAGAGTCCAGTCTGAGGAAGTGCCCTGCATGATAGAGAATGGAATTGCTACTGTCAAAGAGATGCAGGCATAAACCACTGCTGATGAAATACGAGGGTGGGCTGAGGGCTCTACTGAATTAGATTTAGAAGGTTGCTGGGTGGACAAGAAGAGTAAAAATTGAATGCTGCCCAACTCCCATGTAACTGCAATGGTCACGATGGCCCACAGCCCTACTCATATTTGTGCCAAGAAGATAGTTCAGAATCTAGCTACAGTATGGGAGAACACACACATAAGGAAAAATGCAGAGAGGCTGGTCCAGAATTGTATCACGTGTCTACAACACAATGTGGGGAAGGGAACGGTGACTCCAACAGGCAGTTTTGGCCCTCCCGCTATGCCATTTGAGGTAATCCATTTTGCTTTCATAGAAATGGAGAGATGCCAAAACTTGAAGTATGTCCTGGTGGTTATATGTGCATTCAGTCAATGGGTAGAAGCATATCCATTAAAAGACTGTACCGCCATGAGCACGGCAAAAGTAATGTTGAAGGAGTACTTCTCCCGTTTTGGTCTGCCCCGTGTCATATGGTCAGATAATGGTCCGCATTTTGTGGGCGCAGTGATATTACAGATTTGCGCAGGTCTCCGGATTGACAAAAGATTCCATTGTTCTAGGCACCCCATGAGTGCGGGTCTTATTGAACGCCACAACAGCATTTTAAAAGCAAAAATAAGTAAAATTTGTGCAGGGAACAAGTTAAGCTGGGTAGACGCATTACCATTAGCGTTATTGTGCATGCAAACATCTGTGCAAGCAAGAACTGTGCTCTTCCCATATGAAATAGTGATGGGGAGACCGGCAAATGTTTGCTGTACCCCGCAGCCAAAGCGGCTAAGGAAGTTTGAATACCCTGTGCTCAGCATTTATTGTAATCTGTTAATACAAAAATGCATTTGATTCATCAACAGGTGCCGGAGGCATTACCAATCAGGTACACTGGTCCACGGCATGCACTGGAACCCGGCGAGTCGGTGCTGATCAAGAACTTTGAGAGGAAAACATTGCTTGCACCAGGGTGGCGTGGACCCTATTTGATACTTTTAACAATGTAGACTGCCATCCGCGTGGACGGAAGAAAAGCATGGATACATGCAACACATGCCAAAAAGGTCCCATCACCGCCTGAAAAACTGCCTGATCGAGACGACCAGAAAAAGACAGCGGTCCCAGAAACGAAAGAAACGGTTGCCAGTTCTTTGCCACAAAATCTGCCTGATCCTGAAACAAAGCCTGAAAAGATTGCTGTAAAAGAGGAAGGGAAAAGAGTGCCCCAACATTGTCCAGCAGAACCTGCATCACTGCTGGCTGACACAAAACATGTACCACTTTGGCGCCCACCCTCTTACATTGCGCCACAGCCTGAAACAAAATCTGCATCACCACTTTGGTGCCCACCATTATCTGCCATTGTGCCACAGGCCGACTCCGAGCTTGAGTCTGGAAGTGCGTCCGCACTATTCATTGATCACACTGTACCAGGAGCAAGACAATAAAATTTGCGGAACCGGAAGAAGGAGTGATCAAATCTTCATTTATTTTGATCTTTTGTTGCCTCTGTTTCCTATCACGGATGAAATAGGAACCAGAGGCCTAGAGGAGAGCGGCGTGAGGGTTGTGCAAATCGGACAGCCCAAGAGCGAGGCTCTTCGTTGCTAAAAAAAAATCCATGTGCAGATCACCCCTCCCGGACAAGAGGGGCTCACATGGTACGAAGGCAATTGATAACTGCTCTGGAGTTCTTTGAGCAATGTGCACATGCACAGAGATCTTCCCCAACGTATAGCAATCCAGGCTGCTAAGAACTGGCAGAATAAACTGTTGACAATTACAAAACTTATTGACATTCGAACGAGTGCAACAACAAGAGATATTCACGATGAACATTGTCAGAGAAGAAGAAGAAAGCGAGAGAGAAATGCCGGAACCAGCTTTTGCCCCCTCCTGCACCACCGCTGATAATGAGTTAAACATAGAGACTGGAAGGTTACACAAAAAGAATTGCCGAAAAAATTGTATGCTGATCTTAACAATAGTAATGTGCATAATGAGTATATTAGCCCCAATAATGACTGTACTGGTATTATGGTATTTGGAAGAAATACACCCCTTAGAAATACTCTTGCCAGTTGAAAACATCTCCACTACTGAAAGCCCGGTCCATGTGATTACTTATACTTTGTCCCCAATGGAAGAAAGACACAGGGAAGGTTATGGGAATAACACATTACTCCTAATAATGAATATGACTCCCTCAATATTGAGAAAGAATAATTGCTGGGTATGTGCCCACTTGCCGCAGCAATGGTGGTAAAGGAATTGGTTGGTATGTGCAGCCCCGGCCATTGAGTTCTGCATGTTACGCATCACTGAGTGCATTATATTATGGGAAATGGAACGAAAGTGAAACTGGTCGACTAGATAGAACAAATATGAATGAATTTGAAGAGATCATTATAGAACCTGTAGGTTGTTCTATATTTCACAAAGCACGACCGATCACACCAGTAGTGATGCGACAAGACAGACTATTTGTGCTCTATAAATCATCTGTAATCACGTTTCAAATGAATCCAGAAGGAAATAAAGATACAGTGCCCCCCTCCTATCTAGTAAATTACACTCCACGCTCTGTCCCCTTTTGCCTGAGAAAGAAGGGTTCCTATTTGGTGGGGACATTCACTAGATGTATGAATATAGCATTCCTTGACAAGGAGGTAGAGCCAGTATATGTAGGAGATCCTGTTTATTTTATATGTGGAGAAAAAGCGTATCCCTGGTTACCTAGATACTGGGGAGGTACTTGTTACCTAGGATTGCTGTTCCCTGGGATATTCCTTTCAAAAACAGCAGATATAGCCAAACTGGCCAGGTCAAGACCACGGCGGAATGAGGAAGGAGGTTTAATCGCAGAGGACATAGCAAAATCATTCATACCATTTTGGGGCCAAGCAATAAACTCGTATAATATAAGACAACTGTCCAGGATTTTAGAGAAAACGATAAACGGGACAACAGATATATTATACAATGTGACACTAGAGGAAAAAGGAATTAGATTAATGACACTCCAAAATAGAATGGCTCTTGATGTAATCTTGGTTGATCGTGGTGGAGTTTGCAAAATCATGGGATCAGCGTGTTGCGTACTTGTAAGCGACTCCTCCCCTACGATTTTCGAAGCGATAAGAAAGTTGCATGTTTTAAGCTCTGACCTTCACCCCCCTGAAGGGAGCTGGGAATTAGACATAAGCTCCTGGTTTTGGGAAGTACTACGCTCATGGGGATGGAAATTATTTGCGATCCTAGTAGCAGTGCTAGGAATATTCATGACATGTTGTTGTTGCATACACTGCTTACCCATAATATGTACCGAAATAAGCGAGGAGTGTGTAGAAAAAAAGTTGAAAAGTACTCACGGTAATGATGAATTAAAGACAGTAAAAGAATTCATGTCAATCAATATTGATGACAATGAGGAGGAGACCAGTAGTGTGCAAGAATCAGAATCAGAATCACATACTTGGTCAGAAGAGGATGCAATGTACGGATGAGGCATTTGGCATATGGCCAAAAGGAGGGTTTGTCAGTCCAGAAAAAGTAGACACCCCTCAATCATAAGGCAATGTACTTTGTTGGCTGAAGACCAACCGCCTCATGTGTTTAGTATTAGAAATATATAGCCATAAGCTTGACTAAAGTGCGGCCATTTTGAAGTGACTGAAATCGCCAATTTGTTTTCTAATGTTTGCCTTTTGCTTTCTGTTAAAACTGCTTTGCTGAAAACTTATTCTGCTCCACTAGTAAATCATTGTTCATGTAAAGTGCAAGGTCGCGAGAGACTTGTTGAAACATAACGCAGCAACCCAGACCGAAATGCCTTGTCTCCTCCCTCACAAATCCTTGGAAGTAAGCAGCGAGGCATTCTAACCAGTACACAGGTGCCAGCTAGTCTCGTTAATACAGTAGAAATGTTAGAAGCGAACATTAAATGGCTTGAATTATGCTCTTCTTTGCGGCCCCCCTTTCCTGAGCCCTGTAGAGCCCTGGAGAGCAAGTTGACCCCTAGGACACGAATAGAAACTAGGAGATAGCAAGGCCTGGAATGTGTCTCTACCCTGCACGCAGCTTGCTTGCAAAAACAGAAGCATTGTGTTCTTTAAAACAAAGACTTGTGTCTGTAGGCTCGCAAAATAGCAAACTGTTCCTAAATGAATGTCTGATAGGTGTCATACTCGTCACCATTGTCAATCATCGTGCCCAATTCAAAGGGAATGTATTAGGGGTGGTATTGAATATGTAACTACTGATTGTAAGATGCTTGCTTTGTATATATGTAACTGTTGTGCGATTCTCACTCTCTTGCGTCCCCCGAGGTCTGGAAACACACGTCGCGGGGCGTGGGACCCAGTTGGCCAACTGAGACTATTTGCTTTGCAATAAACCCTAGATTTTGGGAATACAACCTCGTGTCTGGCGTATCAGTTTGTGTGTGGTGATTGTGCTTTGTTTCCATACGCGAGGGTACCCTAGGGGCCCCTTCAAGGCCAATACCGCTTCTCCGGTGAGCCACACAGACGGGCAATGTTTTGCTTAATCAGTCCAGCTGCAGTGAAAATAAACAGTTTTTCCCATTTGTTAGTGACATGTTCATCGGTTATACTCAGCAGTAATAGCTTAGGGTCCATTGGCACCAGTATGTCTGCCAATTTATTGCAGCATTGTTGCCAGTACCTTTGGATTTGAGGACATTCCCATAGGATATGTATGAAGGTTCCCTCTCCCTACCGGCACCTCAGACAATTTGGACTGGAAGCCCGGTCCCATCTGTACAACGCCACCATAGGATAGTACACTCTATGCAATATCTTAAGCTGTACCAGGCGAATTCTAGAAGCGATTGGTATTTCCCTTGGGTGCATCAGAGCTAGGATCCAATCCTCTGGGTCAGTGGTGCCTGCATCTACTTCCCATTTCTGTTTTAAGGTGACCAGTTCCAGAGTGGCAAAGGCTGTTATGTCATTGTACAGAGTGGACGTGACCTTGACGAGCACACATTCCATCGTTCCTGCGCAGAGCATGGGTGGTTTGTGTGTAATGGCAATGTTCTGTCTCTGGGAGTCCATACTTCCGCCGGAGCGACGCAAATGAGATGAGATCGCCTTCGGCGAGAACATCACCAACCACCGTATTCTGGGCCTCGGCCCATCGCAGCCATATCCGTAATTTGTTCATCTGAGCTAGGTTACTGTTATTCCACAGAGGCTGCATCTAATGATCTCAGCCGATGTGTTTATGTGCTCTCTTTCATACCATGGCAATGTGTGCTGCTGTCGTTTGCGGGTGGGGGGGTTAGTGAGGGGTTGATAAAGCAACGCTATGGGCAAGGTATTCGGTTGACCCTGTGTTTCGGCTCTGATGTGTGGTAATTCCCGATTACCATGAAGCATGTCGTTGATTACGGACATTTGGCTCACCCAGTAATACGTTTGACCCTTCACCCCTGCTTGAACTCTCCAAGTTACTTTACCCACTCACCATGAACCACTATGTTACTTTATCCACTTTGCACACCTGTGAACCAGTTACCTGCTTGCCCCACCTGTTCCCTCATCTACTGGGCCTTCCCGCCTCTCTTGCACTCTCCTCGCCCAATAGTGGCTTCTGTGGGTTGTGTTTCAGGTGCAGCAGATTTTGTGGGCTTCCAGGAAAGTGGGCCCACAGACTCGAAAGGAGGTCATCTGGGGTGTGTAGTCTATATCCTCAGTATTGCATAGGACTGTAAAATTGGGTGCCTATCCAAGAACATGTAAATCAACTCATGCACCTTATATGGCAAGCTGTTAACTTATAAAGTATGAACACGACTTCTGAAATGGAAAAACATAAAAAGGGGCTGTAAAGGAATCTAGCGAGTAATCAAAGGGATTTTAAAAGATTGTGAAATACAATATGGATCTAAGTGTGAATTTAAGTGTGATTGGTCTTCAGTCGTTTCAAATACTGAGGGAGGTTTAATGTGATGAACAATTCTTCCTGTAGAGAGAGTGGTGTGAAAAAATCCTCTAAACATTCTGAGATCCTAAGATGTCGGAGATCATTCCGGCCTCAATAAGAGAACCGGCACCTTCCCATTATTAATACCAAAAATAGGCCTGTGCTTACCCCACTCTAGTTGCTGGAAGTCATTTGATAGCCTGCCTAGGTTTTTTCCACTTTAACAAAAATTATATAGGTTTTTGTACCTGACTGAAGAAAAGCTCTTAATAAATATGAACACTTAGCAAATTGAATAGTTTAATCAATTTGATTGTGCATAGAAGTCTGAGAGGAAGATTATTCTGATTTTAAGCATTGTATCTGTTATTCAAAGGTGGTTTGAAATTGATTACCAGATTGGCTACGTGTTTAACATCAAAGGGCCTCATTGGCCATCATTGTGAGTATGCTGGTAATAGTGGAAGCAGGAAGTATTTTTAATACCCTTCATATTAAAACTCTGAAGGTATTTATTATTTGTGCTAAATGTTGCCTAATCATCCCAGCAACAGCAGGGACAATATCAGAGAAACCAACCACTAATGGACAAGGTGGTCAGGTGACAAGAGTGTGTGTCATTCCTTCTGAACTTCCTAGGGGTGTCCAGCCAGGGGCGTCCCAGTTAAGGGCGGAACAGTGAAGTGTGAAGACCAGCCCTTGACCAGCCTCCTTGCCTCTTAGCCTATGAGCCATTACTTTTGCGTTTCTCCCTGTTGCACCTGTGAATACCCGAAGCTTCCAAATGACTGTGCTATCTCTACACTGTGCTACTAACCTATCATGCATTCACTCCTGCTCCTCCTGCTGCTCCTCGCTCAACTCACCTTTCTGTACACTATCTCCAATCACGCTACAACTGCCCCCTTTCCTATCCCTATTATAAAACTCACAACTTGAAACTCCCACTACTCCATTTCTCTTCCACCTCCTTCCAACAAAGCCAACACGCTAACCATACCTCCTCTAGCATCTATCCCCCTCACCTCTCTTCCTCTGACGCTCAACTTTTCCACTCTTCCTTACCTCATCAACTGAACATTGCACTGAGGAATGCTCAGTCTGTATGCAGCAAAAGGTCCTTTATCACTGAATATTTTCACTCCAGCTCTCATCCCTAGACCTTCTTGCTATCATTGAAACCTTGCTCTCTGCATCTGACACTGCCACTCTGGCGGCTCTAAACTACTCCAAACTATCCTTCATTTACTCTCCTCGACTAACTGGCAGAGGTGGAGGTGTCGGAAACCTACTCTCTTGCTGCCTCAATGTCTCACAAATCTCCAATGCCATACCCTCTCCTACCTCTTTTGAATTCACTATCTCTACTATTGCTCTGCTTCACTCAGTTCACATCATCTCCATCTATTGCCCTCTTGGCACCACGGGGCAACTCCTTGATTCTCTTTCCACTAAACATCAACTCATTATATTAGGTGACTTTAATCTCCCCTCTCCAACCACTTTTCAGACATCCAAAATTCAGTCATTTCTTGGTGGCCACGCTCTCCACTCTGTCCATAACCTACCTACCCAGACAGGGGGTAACTCTTTGGATCTCTTATTCATCTCTAGCTCGCTCTCAGCCACTAATAATGTTGTTACACCATCCATATCTGATCGCTCAATTGTTTCCATCGCCATCTCCTTTACACCAGCTGACCTTTCCTGACCACTTACTTCACCTAATACTAAAATTACATTTAACATTTCTGCCATTTCCCTTTTCTCCCTGACCTACAATTCTCACTCTCCTCCTTCACACCCGATACCTCTTCTACCAACACTCCCTTCTCCAGCTTCCAAATGCTGCTATATGACTCATTCCCTTCACACTTCCCACTGCTAACTTTCACGCCTAAGTCTCTGCATCCTCAACCATGGGTCACCCCATTCATATGCTCTCTTCGCACAGACATGCATCGCCTGCTGCACAAATTGAGGTGTACCCACTCGCATGAGGACCTGCAACTCTACCTCTCTGCCCGGAACTCTCTCAAGTCCACTCTCGATAGAGCTAAACGTGAATTCTACCTAACCCTCATTGACTCTCACTCCAACCATCCTTGCTGGCTACAGGGTACCCTGAACTCACTCCTCTCTCCTCCTATGTCAATGACTATCAACTCCACTCTCAAAGCTAATGACCTAGCTGAATACAATTACCAAAATTAGAGACTCTCTACTGAACTTCCTCACACTCCCTCCTCCCACCTTTTACACTCTGCCTACTCTACCATCATCCTCTGCCTCCATATCCCACTTTAGTCACTCTAATACTGACAAAGTACTATCTCTATTGATGAAGGCTAACCTCTCTTGTGCCCCATCAGACCCTTCTGCTCCTCAGCTAGTCAAGCCTTTTGCCTCTATAGTAGCCTCTCACCTTGCTGAACTATTCAACCTGTCCTTTCACTCTGATAGCTTTCCCTCTGTTTTCAAAACAGCCACAGTCATCCCTCCCCTAAAAAGCAAGGGGCTGACCCGAACCTACCGCTAATGTTCACCCTGTGTCTCTCCTTCGGGACTAAAGTTCTCGAAAGGGTTCAGTTCAACCGTCTTCACAATTTCTTAGACATCCACAACCGTCGAGACTCCCATTGCACTGGTGGACCTATTCTCTCAACTATAGCTCTAGCTGCTGAATTTTGGAGACCACGTTCTTTTAGAGGTTGACACAAAAAAGTTCATTCCAACATTGAACACTTTAGTCGGCAGCTTTGACAAACTTGGTTAATTTGGGATTTAATGCCAAGGCAGCATTCAAAGAGGGTGACAGAATTTCCTCTAGCCAGAAATTCTGCACTGTGTCATGAGGCATTCTCTCAATCCCAACTGATCCCCCTCACTGGCTTCTCCTATTATTTCTTTAGTGCTAATTGGTGTGGAGTTCTGCCTCTCCCTTGGATTGCCGCTCAGAGCAGCGGTTGTCTTTGCTGGTTGGAAACTGGTGTTCCCCCTACTCACACTTAGCGGCAGCAGGACATTGCAGTTCCCTAGTTGTACCTATTCCTGGCTCAAGGTAGCAGGCCATTCCTGTTTGACCCGGTCCCACCATTCTTCTGATGCCCGCAGCAGCAGTCACACTGCGTTGCCTTTTCAGTCCCATGGCACTCCCAGTGTGCTGACCTTTGCCAATCCCATCTCTGTCTTCAAAATTAGGGCTCGAGCCTTACCTTTTTGCTGTTTTCTAGTTTTCAAGGCTATTAACATGGAGGCTTGCCACAGTCGAACTCCAGCACAGATGCCCTAACAGGGACAGTGCCACCCATATGAGGCCACAAACATTAGTTTATCCTCCAAGCATTTAATTTAAGGACGATACTATATAAAATTGCATTTGACTTCTGGTCAGTTTGCCATCAAGCCTGATGGTAATGCCTGGATCCATTACTGGCTTTTAGCTGATAACTCTGTATCATAAAACTTGTAGCCTCAGTCTCCACTTTATCAGAACAACTTAAATCCCGTTATGCAAAGTATAAGTGATCTTGAAACCAGGCGACAGTACGCAGCTTAATGGACCTTGAATAGAATTATGACGAACACATAATTGTGGGATGCTCTTATATAGCACATCATGTTTTTAATGATTGCTATTCCTCCTACTCCACCTCCTATCATTCATAGTATGTAGCTTCTTGAATAATCTCCGTCATGGCATTTGACACATCAAAGATTAGGTTAATAATATAGCTGTTTTGACCTCATGTTTGTCCTCACTCAACAGACTCACATGTGCACCTTTTCCAACCCGCTCAGCTACTGTGTCGTCTACAGGATTTAATTCCATTCTTCAGCAGGGATGTCATTTGGGGGTCGCCGGGTGTCACAACTGTTACCGCTGAGGGCCACAGTTGCAACCCCTGGACTCCCAATGCGACCCCAACTTTAAATTAAAAAAAATAATAAATTTTGCCGCAAAAAAGAAAGGGGTGGTCCTGGTGTAGCGGACCCTCTGGTGGCATGGGGGGACCCCCCACACCTGGCTCGGTGGGTCCCTGGCTCAGTCCTCATCCATCAGGGTGAAGGCTGGGCCAGCAGGCACTCAGTAGGGGTTGGAGGCACATGTCACATGCCACGTTCAGATCCAACCCCTTCTCCCTCTGCTTTCTTGCAGCTCACATACAGGAACCAGGAAGCGCTCGCAGCTCCCTGGTTCCTCTTTGTGAGTAGCACAGAGGAGCCGAGGGGTTCTGGAAGGATGGACCGAAGCTGCAAGAAAAAGGTAAGAAGGATTTCTTTTGTAATGTGATGTGTGTTTTGTATGTGTGAAGTGCGTGTCAGATGTATGTATGTGAATGGTGGGTGAATGAGAAGTGATGTGTGTTTTTGAATGTTCTGGGTGGGTGGGTGTTTGGGTGGGTGTGTGCCTGTGTAGATAATGTAATGAGTGGATGTAAGAGAAAGTGTGAGTGACTGGTGGGTGAATAAGAAGTGATTTGATGTGTGTTTCCGAGTGTTCTGGGGGGGTGGGTGTGTGCCTGTATAGAGAATACAATGAGTGGATTTAAGAGAAGGTGTCAGTGACTGGTGGATGAATGCAAAGTGATGTGATGTGTGTTTTTGAATGTTCTGGGTGGGTGTGTGCCTGATATGATATGATATGATATGATATTTGTAACGCGCCTATACACAGGTGTTTCAAGGCGCGACGAGGCAGGGAGGGGAGGGACAAGGGGAGACAGACAACGATCCTACTAGGCCAGGTGTCATTCAGATCGCGCAAGTGCAGGGGTGGGGGAAGGGGAAAAGTGCAAGGGGAAGGGGAGGGGGGGAAGTGCAGTACAAGGTAAGTGGCGTAAAGTAATAAATAAATAAATAGGGCCAGCTGGTGGCAAGTGCAAGGTAAGTGCAGAGCAAGTGCTGGGGAAGGGGGGGGGGGCTGTAGGGATACAGAGACAGTCCCGCAGTGCAAAGGGGTTCCAGGGCATCAGTGCAAGTGGAGAGTGGCTGGGCCCAGGACCGAGGCCGTTTAGAGTGGTCCAGTTGCAGGATCAGTGCAGTTTCAGTGAAGAATTAATTAGCTGTTCAGCAGGGGAGAGGGAGAGAGAAAGCAGAAGCAAAGAGGAAGGTTTTGAGGTGCTTCCGGAACTGGAGATGGTTCTCCTCAAGTTTCAGGGAGGCAGGAAGGCTGTTCCAGAGGGAGGCCCCTGCCGCGGAGAGAGATCTACCCCCAGCTCGTTGCTTCGTGTAGAGAATGCAATGAGTGGATGTAAGAGAAGATGTGAGTGACTGGTGGGTGAATGATAAGTGATGTGATGTGATGTGTGTTTTTGAATGTTCTGGGTGGGTGGATGTGTGCATGTGTAGAGAATGCAATGAGTGGATGCAAGAGAAGGTGTGAGTGACTGGTGGGTGAATGATAAGTGATGTGATGTGTGTTTTTGAATGTTCTGGGTGGGTGGATCTGTGTCTGTGTAGAGAATGCAATGAGTGGATGTACTAGAAGGTGTGAGTGACTGGTGGATGAATGAGAAGTGATATGATGTGTATTTCTGAATGTTCTGGGTGGGTGGGTGTGTGCCTGTGTAGAGAATACAATGAGCGGATGGGTGTGTGCCTCTGTAGAGAATGCAATGAGTGGATGTAAGAGAGGGTGTGTGTGAGTGACTGGTGGGTGAATGAGTATGAATGTGATGGTGTTTATGAATGTTCTGGGTGGCTGGGTGTGTGCGGCGCCTGTGTAGAAAATGCAATGGGTGGAGGTAAGAAGAGGTGTATGATTGAGTGACTGGTGGGTGAATGAGTATGAATGTGATGGCGTGTTTTTGAATGTTCTGGGTGGGTGGGTGGAGGTGTGCCTGAGTGGAGAATGCAATGAGTGCATGTAATAGAAGGTGTGAGTGAGTGGCCAGTGTGTGAATGAGGATACATGTGGTAGTGTATGTTTGAATGTTCAGGGTGGGGTTCAGTGTGTGCTTGTATGGTGAATCCAATGTGAGTGAGTGCGAGAGAAGATGTATGGGTGAGTGACCGGTGGGGGAAAGGGGATGCAAATGTGTGTAAGACCGTGGGAGACTGTGGATCACTAGAGCATTTTTGCCACATCCTTTATTGACTTTGTATGTTTTACTGGTATTTTGGGCAAAGGCAAGTTCATGTGTGCCATTCCCTCGCTAGACAGGCATTTTGGTACAATCAGTCTAGTCATTGCTTACAGTGGCATGACATTTATTACTCTGCATCTTTAAAAAACCAAGCATGATAAGTAGTGTTACCTCGCTAGACTGATGTTTTGGCATATCAGCCTGTATATTCTTCACTGTAGCATGACATTTTATTAACTGAGCATCTATGATGAATCAAGCAAGATAAGTTTTCTTATGGGTCTGGAGTGGCTTACATTGGAACCAGTTTGGACAGGTTTTCCTATTGTAACGTCATTTTTAATGGCCAACCCAACAGTATTACGTACTAACATAGGAGTACTGGCATATATTGGCAGAGCCAGTTTTGTGCCCAGTGCCAGTAATGATACTTTAGAAAAAGTCTTAAAGCGAACATAAGTATGGTTTTATATGGGAATAATAGCATATGTTGGTGGAGACAGCATGGAAATGTATGGGCACAGCCAGCATACACATGTTTTTTTATACTGGCACATATTCCAGGGACCGGCATGATAATGCATTGGGTAATGCTCTGTGCACTTCTGGTGACTTGTATCTATTGTACTTTTTTTCATTTTTTACGCTAAACCCTACAAAACCGATAGTTGGCCTTTTAACCACATTGTTAGTCTTTTACCCACATTTTCCCAGAAAGTGTGCTTTGTAATGCACCATTTTAACCCATTATCCAAGACATTTACTCTGGGGAGGGAGAAGAATCCCCCCGGGCTACCCCTAATCCCATTTTCATTAGTTCGGGCCCCCTCGCTATGCTCAGTCACAATCAAGTGGCAAATATTTACACCCTCCAAAAAAAATAAAAAATCACCAACACCCCCTGGTGGCTGGTATATTTGTGCACCAGGCACCACCCCCTTCACTCTATGTTACGTTAAAGATTTAAGCTTTGATTGAAAAGGATATTTAATTCTTTCACTTGCAGTAGTGCATGCCCCTGCAGCGGCTTAATCATCATGGACATTCCGCACACGTGGTGGTCAGGACCAGCCCGGGGTGTGCGGTGCCCTGTGCTTTGTTAAGGAGCTTGGGGGATCCCCACAGCATGGCCCGCAGGGGAGCTGCCAAATTTTGTGCTACGCCTTTGCACACCACTGGGTCTGACAAAGGGGTAGTGTGCAGTGCGCACCTTGAAGTCTGCCAGTGAGTCCCCGGGTGAGAAGCAACTTGTGGGTGTTTTCAATTTTAAATAACTGTGTGGTGCTATGAATTTATGTGTGCAGCAATGATAGTCCTCTGGCACCCAATATTACACTTAGATAAAGAACAGTCTGGGCGGGTCTTGGGTATATTGAAAGAACCTTTCCCAGGTATTACACTCCAGCAAAGATAACAATATCAGGTGCACTCCCCTCAGTGCACGCAGACCAGTCTAATAGGGTTCTTCTATCGTAGTGGTAGCTGTATCATATATACATTTATAACCAGGGAATTGTATCCTGGTCAATGATTTAATTTTCGGGCCTTGCTCGTGCCACATTTTTCTCCTGGTTAAACCGCAGCGCACGCCTCCCCAGGTCAGTGCTTTTCTGGCTTGTTTAACACAGCAACGCCACAGATAACACATACTTCTGTGTCCATTGATCTATAGATGTTTCCTACACTAGCTGTAGCCTGCCTTACAGATTTCGGTCACCCGGTTAGAAATACTGCATTATGTATGTTTTACATATAGACCCCACGTGGAATCTGGAAAATGGCATTCCCCAAATGTGTAATCCTGGACAAATCATGCCTCCCTGTCTGCCTCGTTCTTATATCTGGCTGAAATGAGAGCACCTGCAAACACGGGTGCTAGACGCATCTGAAAAATCTGAAGGTCGTTTGCCATCACGTCCTGTGATGTTATTTGGGGGCGGGGGTCAAATGAAAACACTTTCTGTGATGTCATCAGGGGTCAAGGGTTGTGTGATGTCACTCCCGCTACCGCTGGCATTTTGGTGAAAGGACGTCCCTGTTCTTCAGAAACTTTTCATAACACAGGAAATAATTCCTTCCAAACTGACGATTGTAGTGATGTCCTGAGAACTGAAATTATACAATTTCCTTTCTAGGTTTCAAATGCTAGTGCATATGTCCAATCGCATGCAGGTGCCTTTTTTTTTTTTTACCAGACTTCTTTTACGACCCTCAGGAAATAGACTTCAGTCCTTTAGAGTTGAATACATAAAGAGGCAAATAGTGTACTCTCTCAACCTGAGCAATCGTCTTCTTTTCAGCCTACTTTAAGGTGTACACATTGAGTGCACCTGCTTCTTTTAACTATTTCTGTCAACCTCCCTTACCACTGTGGATTCCTTCACAATGCCAATACAGCACATATGCCTGGAATTACATGGACAGCTAATGTGTCAATGTATTACTAATCTGAATTACTTGGCTGTTACTTAAATTTGAAAGATTCTGTGACACCTCATAGAGCTGAAGATCACATGGAATTTTTCCATTAACCGTGTAATGCTTCTGTTGTTGTGAAACGATGCTGTCAAACATTCTTAAGAAGGGGTAGTTCTTTATTTAAGCGACTCCATATATCACATCCTCCATGTGCATATCCAGGTCCCAAAGACCTAGAATGGTGAGTGAACACAAGAAGAAGGCTCCTGCACGCAGAGAGGAATGAAGGTGCTGCCAGATTCGAGGCTAAAAGAATGCCACATATTTTTTATTTATTTATTTATTGGGTATGTCTAATGCGTCTATGCAGCCAAATGGTGTTTCAAGGAGCATTCCTATACACCCTCCAACCTATACAAATCAAGATGAAATACTGGTAGGAAGTGTGGTTGAAGCATGATTGTTGTGTGGGCCACTGCAATTGGGAGATTGATAAATGTAATCTGATGGTATTGGCCACTAATATTGAAAGGAAATCCAGACAGGCTGCCTCCACCGAGCGACGGCCAGTCAGTGAACGGTGCATTTGCTTACTGCACATACCCAGTGAACGGGCCAGGAAGTAGTGGCCGGGCCGACAGGGTGAGGCAAGGAGGAAAACTGTCTATGTGTGTGTATGCATGTTTGTGTGTGGTGTATATATGTGTGTGTGTTGTATGTGGGGGATGGTGGACAGGCCAGGAGTTCGGGGTTGTGGAGGGGTTCCCAGCAGAACATAGCACATGGCTGGGGAGATGCGGGTGAGGAAATCGAGGTTGCAGGGATGTCTCCATTATTGAGAGAGTGCACGGAGGGCGGCGCTTGGAAACAAAATAATTCTCTGCAATGCTGAAACAGGGCTCAGAGAAGTTCAGATACAATCCCATAGATTTGCTCCAGTATCAATCTTTGCGATTATAGCACATACCAAGGATGTAAATTTAAGAGGCTCATATGTATTATTAGCTCACTGTGCTTAGAGAGGCTCAGCTTCACCTCACTGATGATGCCCAACAAGGCTGAAACACGTGTATGGGGTTGCTGGTGGTACTCTCGTTCAGAGGGGAATTGCCATTGCATTTCGGTGCTGGACTGCCCATGTGGGCGGGACAAAGACTGATATGCAAATGGATATTTCCCATCTGTGAAAGGTACAGTGAGCAAAAAGCAGATGGCTGCGAACTCTCAATGTGGTTAACAACCACTGAACAGGTTATCATGCCTTGTTCTTCCGAGAGAGGGGCGCCTGCTACCTTTGTTGTATTATTAGCTCATAGTTTGCCCCAGACCAAAACTATGTAATTTTTCCCAACCATTCAAAGGTCACACTTTTGACAGAGACATCCTGAATTTATTTTACAGTAAGTTTTGAGGTGCTGCTTCATGGCATCATGGATTACAGAAGAGGGGGGAGTAGGGCAACTAAGAGTCGAGAGAATACTGTTACTTTAACATCTGTACAATAGCATCATTCCAAGAGAGAAACAGAGTTGATTTATACGTTTTATATTGTAACTGATTAGTTAAGAAGTCTAGAAAGTCAATAATCAATCGCAAGTGTCCCTGACCTGATAGGTAGTCAATATTGAATGAACTAAATGTAGTCTTTGAAGACATGACAAAACGGTCTTTAAATCCTTCGCTAATTCAGGTAATCCCACTTAAGTCTTAGGGCCTCATCACAAGTTGGGCGGTAACGCGGGTGCTAATAGCGCTGGCGCTATCTGCCCTACCGCCAAACCCACCGGCTCTATTAGCGCCGGATCATGGGTTTGGCGGATTTGGAAATCCCCATTCCCCATTGAGCCCATTCGGGAATGCCCCATTCCCCATTTGGCTCAATGGGGAAATGTCACGCTCATACCGCCGGTTGATTTCTCGTCGGCGGTATGAGCGTAGATTTTCAGCGGATTTCCCCCCAGCTCAGAGCTGGGGAGAAATACGACAAAGCCCTGATTTGGCAGACCCTTAAATCCGGCAGTAATAGCGCTACCGCCGAATTTAAGGGTTACCGCCAAACTCGTGATGATGCCCTTAGTGTTGGGTCTGTCTCACACTTCCGGCTCCTAAGACTTAAGGACTTGCTGTCAAGCCACTTCTGAATCACTTGTGTCACACCGCTCTTGACTTCAGCTGTGATCTGAAATCATGTCTAGGTGCTTAATGTTGTGACAGTGTGCTTAGGCGTTTGGTTCTAGGTGGGTTGTACACAGCTTCTTAAAGGTACGTCTCTGTCCCTTTGCTATCTCATGTAGAAAATCCAAAGCTGGAGGGACAACAGAGGGACATCGGAGGACTTCTGCTGATACCACCATTGGCCAAGCCAGCCATCTGAAGAGATAGCTCTGCCTTTCTATTGACCTGGTAGAACAGGAGCGCATAAGAGTCACTGGGCCGATATGTAGCTGCTATCATCTGAAGTGAGGACTCCTCTATTTCAAGGACCTCGTCTAGCCCTGGAGCTGTAATCTTCCTAAGTGCCCTCATTATGGACCTGGAATTTTGTCTCCCTATTTCTGCTCTTCACTAGGCAGAGAGGCCTGTCTGGAGCCTGAGTCCATCCTTTCTGCGGCATCAGGATACCAGGAACAGCCTCAGATGAGAGCAGTGATGCAGACCCACTGGCTGAACATTGCAGTTTTGAATTTTAGATGTCTTGGAACCTCACAGAAATACAGCTTCAAGGTTGACATCTGCATTTTATCTATTTGTAAGTGCTTCCCTTTTGAGGTTGAAGTTCTGTGAAATAAACAACAACTCTGGAAGTGTATTTTATAATATTTAGGGAAGGATTGCATTTGAGCATCAGGTGTTCACCTAACAGGAGTTCTTTCTATTTATCTTTGTTTAGTAAGTGCTTCCATGTTAGGTGAGTATTTGTTGCCTGCTGCTCTTTTTCACCACTTAGCAAGCCACGCCCACCTGGTGCCTTCCTGCTTGCCGCTCTTTTTCCCTACTTAAGGAGCCCTCCAGCCTCTTCTCCTTTGCAGATGGGGAGCAGGTGCAAGTGGACATAGGTCACCTGGCCTAAGCCCCGCCCACCTGTTACCTTCCTGCCTACCGCTCTTTTTCACCACTTAGCAAGCCACGCCCACCTGATGCCTTCCTGCTTGCCGCTCTTTTTCACCACTTAGCAAACCTCCCCCACCTGGTGCCTTCCTGCTTGCCGCTCTTTTTCCCTACTTAAGGATCCCTCCAGCCTCTTTTCCTTTGACGATGGGGAGCAGGTGCAAGTGGATCTGGGTCACCTGGCCTAAGCACCGCCCACCTGGTGCCTTCCTGCCTGCCGCTCTGTTTCACCACTTAGCAAGCCCCGCCCACCTGGAGCTTCGCTGCTTGCTGCTCTTTTTCACCACTTAGCAAGCTCTGCCCACCTGGTGCCTTCCTGCTTGCCGCTCTTTTTCCCTACTTGGATAGAACGAGTGATGTATGTGAATAGAACGGATGACGTATGTGGATGGAACGTGTGACGTATGTGGATGGATGACTTATGTGGATGGAACGGGTGACGTATGTGGATGGAACGGGCAACGTATGTGGATGGAACGGGCGACGTATGTGGATGAAACGGGTGACATATGTGGATGGAACGTGTGAAATATGTGGATGGAACGGATGAAGTATGTAGATGGTACGGGTGAAATATGTGGATGAAGTACATACAGAATACACGGAACGGATTGGAGTAAATAGAACAGATTCGAATGCATGAAATGGATTGGAGTGCGTGGAACGGATTGGAGTGCATGGAGCAGATTGGAGTGCGTGGAGCGGACTGGAGTGCGTGGAGCGGAATGGAGTGCGTGGGGCGGACTGGAGTGCATGGGGCGCACTGGAGTGCGTGAGTGCGTGGGGCAGACTGGAGTGCTTGGAGCGGACTGGAGTGTGTGGAGGGGACTGGAGCTCGTGGAACGGTCTGGAGTGCATGGAGCGGACTGGAGTGCATGGAATGGATTGGAGCGCATAGAATTGCGTGACTTACATGGAATGGTTTGGAGTGTATGGAACATTTGAAAGAGCATGTAACCCATCATATCACATCACCACGCTTAATCTCTTCTTTACACCACCATTCAACTAGAACACAGAGATACTATGACACCATTCGGTATAACTGTTCTCATACCAACATCTGCCGCATACTCCCCATCACTCTAAGTAAAGACTGCTGATTACACACCCCCCAGTCAGGCGTTCTCCTCAGGCCTAACTTTCGGTCTGTATAAACCCTGCCAGAACGAACACATACTCCTGATCTCTCAACCACCACACATACCGCTACGATGCAGCTATTACACGAATGCCACACCAGCTGCATACATACCCGGTGCTCACACGCACCTTTGACTCTCTCTACTCTCTCTACTGACTTGAACTCCGGTTCATAAGGGCGTTCAACCTACCAGCGCCTTCAGACCATACCAACGGTACATAAGGCGCTATATAAATGCAAAGAAACATAACATAACATTACTTAAGGAGCCCTCCAGCCTCTTTTCCTTTGCAGATGGGGAGCAGGTGCAAGTGGATCTAGGTCACCTGGCCTAAGCCTTGCCCACCTGGTACCATCCTGACTGCCGCTCTTTTTCATCACCTAGCAAGCCCCGCCCACCTGGTGCATTCCTGCTTGCTGCTCTTTTTCACCACTTAGCAAGCCCCGCCCACCTGGTGCCTTCATGCCTGCCGCTCTTTTTCACCACTTAGCAAGGCCCGCCCACATGGTGCATCCCTGCTTGCCGCTCTTTTTCACCACTTATCAAGCCCTGCCCACCTGGTGCATTCCTGCTTGCCACTCTTTTTCCCTACTTAAGGAGCCCTCCAGCCTCTTTTCCTTTGCAGATGGAGAGCAGGTGCAAGTGGATCTAGGTCACCTGGCCCAAGCCCCGCCCACCTTCTTAGCCCTGTCTCTTCCTTCCTGCTCTTAACTCTTAGATCAAGGGCAGCTCTCGCCTGGGCGTCTGCAGTGAAGGGCATACGAAGAAAAGGGCAATTCCTGTTTGCACCTGTTTGGAGCAGGAGGACCCAGGCCCCGGCCCCCTGCTCAGACAGCTGGTAAGCATGCACCAACATGTGTTACCCCTCTGTCCCCACAGGCCATCCCCACCCCCTCGAGTCCCCCTGTGATGTTCCCTTGTGCTCCCCCTTCTCTCACGCAGGTTTTGCGTGTTTTGCTTGATTCCTCTACCCTGCTCCCCCTCAACCTCCTCCAGCCTACTTCTGCAGGTGTCTGTCCTGATACATTCTGGTATCACCATCACCATCTTGTGGCCAATGCTGGATTTTACTTTTATGAACTTCATTCATTCACGGTGCGTCACCCTTTCTCAACTCTCATACTGGACTTCCTTTGCATCTTGTACTCATGATGGCCCTGAATGATGATGTTCCCATCTTCATCTTGTAGCCTGGCTTGCAACATTATGTGTTACTACTGACTTCTGCAATTGTATTCGCTCTCCACTCTTGCTTCTCCACTCTTTTTGACTGCTTACTCTCAGTTCTCTCCTCCTTTCCATTCTCCCTTTTCCTATCACCTCCCCTTACTTTCTTCTATAAACTTACTCTATCAGAATTGTCCCTGGACCTAATATGAGAGCAACCTCGTCTGTTTCCTCCACCCTCCCATTACTGTTTTTTCCTCCCCACCCACCATCCCCCAGCACTATCTAAAATGTTGTCAGGCCTAGTATGATAGCCACTTGTTTTGTTCCTCCCCTCCCTTTCTGCACCCCTCTTCCTCACCTTTTGTTTTTCTCCGGCTCTACCAGAAATGTCGGCAGGCCTAATACGGTAGTCGCCTGTCTGTTTACATTTCCTTCGCACTCTCCCCCTCCATTCCTTATCTATGTCTTAGCTCTTGCACTATCTGAAATGTCGTCAGGCCGAGTACAATAGTTAATTTCACATCCTTACTTTTCATGGCCTGTAGGAATGTCATTGTATTTCCCCTTGTTCCCTCCCTTGCCTATAAGCGCTTTGAAACACATTGTGTATAGGCGCTATATAAATAAACTATCATATCATATCATGCCTGCTGACGCCTCTATGTTCGGACTTTCCAACTGCATCTACCATTTGTTGCATCCCTGAGGTCCTGCAACGTCATGGCAGTCCAAAGCAGAGTCTTCTTCATTTCAGCCTAGAGTCCAGCCCGGTGCCGATCCAAATTCATGAAGTCTCTGATGGAGACCAGAACCACTGAAATGCCAGGCACAGCTTTCAAATCTCTTCTGAAGCAGCCTCGCACCCACCGTCCATGGATCTCATGCAACAAAACCAGTAGTGAGAGCAGTTGTCCCCAATGATTCTAACTTACCTGGGTTTGTTGTTTCCTCTGATTAGGGTGTGTGTGTCTAGGTTAACTCTCCCTCCATGTTCCTGATAGTAACCACTGGATTTAAAGCCACTTTAGCAGCTACCTTTGTCTTGACACAGGTAGTGGAGCCAGGGTGTAGAAATCCTGAAGGTGGTCCCCAGTCATAACTGTAACTGGTAGCTTAATTTTTTCTTTACAAGAAATTTGATTTCTTCATGATTTGAATTTTCATTAATGCCTTGACTATTGAACTGAGCCCAGTTTAACTCTATGTGACATTTCTGAGTATTCTTAAATCCCCGCCAAAGTACTTTTAAGCAAGGTACTTACCTGGAACATTGCTCGACACTGTCTTTAGGACTCAAGTATAGTTTTGTTTCTACCTTCCAATTAAAAGGTGAATGGCAAATTTGTCTAACATAATTTTTGAACATTTTTGGCAGTCTAAAAGTGTTGTTTCAAACTGTATTTGAAATGTAACATCTGATGGCTGTCCGGCTGTGATTGTGCATACGTTTATATAGTTCCTCTGCATACGTTTTTAGTTGTACTTACCTTAATGCCCCCCTCACCATGCATGAGGTAGTGCAGTTGTGCATGTTACCTTTTTGTCCTTGCATAGTTGATGTAGCCCCCTCACCATAGGGTGAGGTTTTCCCATTGGGCACCCACTCCAGTGTCGTTTCTTAATTCCAGCCTTGTGCTGCATTGAACCTTGTACTTGCACTTAATCTTCCCTTCTCCTCCCTACCCCCTCATCATTACTCCTTCCTCCTAGTCCTGCTCTTCCACTCCTCCCCCTCGCCCTCCATTTCTGTTACGGCACTTGCACGATCTGAATGTCTCAAGAAATACTAGGCCCCCCATTTTTGTTACAGCACTTGCACGATCTGAATGTCTCAAGACCTACTAGGCCCCCCATTTCTGTTGCAGCACTTGTACAATCTGAATGGCTCAAGACCTACAAGGACCATTATTGGCTGTCTCCTTCCCTGTTTCCTCCCCCACACTTCCACTTCTCCCCCTGTCCCCTCATTCTGTTACTGCTCGTGCACGAATGTCTCAAGGCCTAGTAGGACCATTATTGTATTTGTTTTCTTCCCTGTACCTTCAACGCCCTTGTCTTGATGCGCCTTCAAACACCTTTTTGCTGTATAGGTGCATTATAAATACCCATAAAATCGAATGCAAGTGTTTGTGTAAATACATATACTTTTTTTAACACTTACGATGTAGGCAATCTATTGCTTGACAGTCTCTGTATTTGCCAATTGTACATTTCCCAAGACCCCCGCTCCCCTCCCTTGAGTCTATACATCACTGCTCAGACACACTACAAAGTGAGATGTTCATTAAACTTGCGAGTTGGGCAGATTTCATTCATGAAATACCTCCAGAGGAAGCTACCACTTCAACTAGTGGTATTTCTGTAAGTCCATCCAATTATAAGTTTGCTATTGAAGGAGGTGGTATCTCTGGAACAGGTATTCCAGAAGTACCACCTCCAGCAGTAGTAATCGTAAAATATTCTTTCAAATATTGTTTGGGACATTTCCACCTTCAATGTGAAAGTGGAAGAGGATAATGTTAAGTAGTACATCATTCATTTCCACTACTGTGCATTTGTTTAATGCAGAAAAAGGTAAACTCCGGACCTTTTATGCAGTACATGGGCAAGAAAGTAGGGGAGCGTGGCCAGTGTGCATGCCGTGAAGACAGAAACCCAAAGAGCTCCTGTCCGCGATCCTACAAAGGGCTGCATTGCTCCGTCAAAACAACGTAGACTGCAATAAAAACTACATGCAAGGGAAGAGGAACCCTTTTCCCCACGTCTGACCCTGTTCCTGAAAGAAATCGGAGCTAACAACTAGGAAAACAAAGCGGAAGAAAGAGCGCCCCTGCGGCTCTCAAAATGGCGGTGCCCACTGCAAAATCGAATGCCAAGACGAAGCAACACTCGTGAGAAGCAGGTTCGTGGAACAGCTTGGAAGAGCTGCCGCACACAACACCTCCGACATGCAGCACAGCGATCCAGCCCTGATACTACAAAGGCCAACAGCGGTGTCCCAAGGCCGCGCAGCACCGAGACCCACAAGCTGGGAGCTGCCCTGAGCTGACGTGGAGGCGAAGTCCCCGGAGCCGGGAGGAGACATCAGGAAAATGTGAGCCCCCATCCGTCGCCTGAAGACAGACGCACAGGGAACTCTGCACAGCGCCAGGAAAAAGCAAAAGGGAGAAGCACTGACTACGGATGCCCACGGAGGACTGAAAACCCAGTGATGCAGCCCCAATCGCACAACGGGACCTGAAACGGCGAGAGAAAGGAGATGGCTGCCCAGACTAAAAGAGGAGGGAACGAGTCCTAAAACCCAGTCGGGGCAAGGAACAGGGAGTTGAAACAAGGCAAGAGCCGAACCCCATCACCCCCACTAACACCCAGAGCATAAGTGGGCGGCTGACTCAGAAGCACACACGGCCAGCCAGTCAGTGTAAGGGGAGGGGAAATAAGAATGCCGGATCAGCGGTCCAGGCCTAGGGTCGAGTAGACCGACACAGATTGCAAGGCGGCGCCGCAGTATCAAGTAGAGGGGGGAAAAGAGCTCTGGGCACACGCAGAGGCGAAAGGCACTCGGTGCAAAGTCGCATCCGATGCCCACCTATCACCCGGACACATCAAAAAGCGCACCGTGCACTGCCACGACACGCAGGGCCGGCGCCCAGCTAATAGCCCACCCCCCCAAACAAAAAAAGAAAAGCAGAAAAGAGCAAACAGCCAGGCGGGACCACCGATGTGAACTGCCACAACCCATCCCGCAACTCACCCGTGACGAAACACCGACAACAACACATACTAGAGATTGCTGAAGACAACCATGCTACACCAAACAATATTCCAAAGCAACACGCACCATTGAAACAGGCCGGGAATTGAACAAACTCACGCCAATGAGCCATAAACCCTGACAGAAACCTAACCACCACCAAAAGCTCCAACTGCAACCCCCCCAGAGAACAAACCGAGAAAGCAAGCTAAGGCACAGAGATTCTGGATAAGCGCCCCAGGATAGGGGCACATAAGAACTGGGACAAACAGTGCGAGGATCACTTGACCGATACATGGACTCTTGGACCCCCACCTCTATGAGTAAACCCCCAACTTACTCTTCCTTAACCCGGAAGCCTGCCGACCCTGCATACTGGGGCAACTACCATCATACTACAGGCACAATAGTGGCAGACCACAATAGAGAACAGTGAACATAACAAACAGGACCACGCTCACACGAACGAGGGCGGGGATATAAACAGGCGAAACTAAGAGACACCTACCTGAGTTGGCGCAGCCACATACCTAATAGCCGAGAGGCTCAACCAAGGCATCATACTCAGGGAAAGAACGCCCAGCAAGGGTCACACAACCACTAACTGGGCAGAAGGAGAAACACGTCAGACCTACCACAGCAGACTGGGAGCCCTGAGAGAAGAGATGTCCCCTCCCAAAACCAAACCGAAATTGGCAACAATGGACTCTTTCACGACGGTCAAACCCAAACAGCTATCACAACAAGAAGCCACGACCAATGAAGAACCACCAATCCCGGAAGCGGAACCTAAGGACATGCAAGTTCTTCAGGCCATAGCAGCGCTCCGCACCTTCATCGACAATAAGATAGAAGAGGTAAAGTCGGACATGCATCTTATGCGTCAAGACGCCCGTAATCTGACAGAAAGAGTGACAAGACAATGTCTCTGCAAGACAATGTCGAGAACACCCTAGACTTGAAAACAAGAGTCCAAGACCTGGAGCTGAAAGTGGCGAGGCTAGAAGCACGCTCTGAAGATGCTGAAGGACGGGCACGTCAGAATAATATTAGAATTTTAGGAGTCCCAGAAGATATGGAGGGCCCGGACCCAACTGAATTCATAGAAACAATGCTACAACAAGAGATAGGAGCAGGAAATCTCTTCCAGGGGTTTTCTGTAGAACGGGACCACAGGTCTCTGCAAAAACGCCCCCCACTAGGCTCACACCCACGCCCAATAATAGCAATAATTCTGAACTTTTGCGGCAGAGAGAGAATACTGCGATACTCAAGGGAAGGCGGAGAGATCAGAAGACTGGACTCTACAATAGTTATGTACCCAGACTATACCCCCGCAGTGCAACGCACAAAGGAACTCTTTCATACCAGTGAAAGCAAGATTACGGAAACTTAACCTCAAGTACATGTTGCTTTATCCATCTCGCCTCAAAGTACTCTATAAGGGAAAAGCAATCTTCTTAGAGACCCCAGCCGCAGCAAACATGTGGCTTGAACATAACAATCTTGCAGATGACAGGGAGAAACCAACAAAAGCGGACATGAGATAAATAGACGTCTAACACCACAGAAAATGACGGAAGGCTCTGCACTGAAGCACAAAATAGACAATTCGACCGCAACTGGAGCTACAACATAAAGATAGCAACATCGGACAGGAGCGCAAAGAACCACAAGCGAGCATGACAGCGACCCACCCCTCCAGAAAGCGTGCAGGCCGAAAGCCTACACACCACCCGCACCAAAAGGCCCGGAGTGGCCTAGAAGGCTCGGGAACCCCTGAGTGCTCAATGTTGGAAGCAACTGCTGGGGGCAGTTCACAGTTGTTCTATGTTGTTCATTCATTAACTAGAATGAAGGTTACAAAAGTTGGTAAGTCTCCAGATCACACTACAGCGGAAGTGGGAGGAGTGGCGGGGGTGAAGAACGCACTAGAACAGAGGTGGCTGATAAGTGAAGTCACTAGTCATCAGAACGCAATCGCGGGGAACCCCCCTGAGGGACTACGTTGCCTGAAACGCCCTCCCTGAATCGACATGGCAACAAGAATAAAGATAATGACATGGAACTTAAGGGGCTTGGGCACTTACCTCCGAAGGAACAGAATCAAATCCTACTTACACAGGAAAGGGGTGGGAATAGCGTTACTAAAAGAAACTCACTGTACGGAGGAGTCTATGGCTAAACTTCGGGAACATTGGGGAGGACAGGGATTTGGAACCACTTACTCCAGATATGCAAGGGGGGCATACACCTGGATTCATCCCCAACTCCCATTCCAACTAATTAAGACTGAGAAAGACCCTGAGGGCAGGTTCATGATAATATGGGGACACATTGAACAACTGGAAGTATGCATAGTGAACTCCTACCTCACCAATAATAATATCCAGGCTCACCTGAACTCAATGTACACCAGAATTACGCAATAAGAAATGTCTTTTTCATCTTGGCGGGAGACTTTCATTGTGTGCACAACCCAGAACTTGACAGGTCCTTACCTCAACCAAAGGGCCCATTGGCGGCCACGACGGCTCTAACTACCATGACAAACAGACTAGACCTAGCTGACACATGGCGGGAACTGCACCCACAAGCATGAGTCTATTCATATTACTAGTCCCCTCATGGCCTGTACACAAGGCTAGATTATGTTTTCATAAGCAAGGAGCACCTACCTCAAATAGAAGGGGAACAATACCTGGGAAGAACCATCTCAGACCACTTCCCTCTCATAGTGGATTGGAACCAAACCAGTCCTAGACCCCCTATCCCCATGTGGTGAAAACCAGTGGAAGCTCTGAAGGACCAGGCATTCAGAGATGAACTACAAGATTCAATTGATATCTTCATAGAAGTAAACACAGGAAGAGTAGATTACATGAGCACAAAGTGGGACACCCTAAAAGTAGTAAAACGGGGAGAAATCATAACAAAGGCGGGAGGCATCAGGAAATTTCTGCAAGAAGAATTGGCCCAGGAGGAGTGAGAGATTGAGAGGCTTGTATCCAATCCCACAGGTACCCAACAGCGGGAAGAAAAACTTAGAACACTCAGAGAAGAATGCACAAAAGCGTGGAATAGGTTAGCCAGATTTGATTATGCCACTAAAACAAACAGAGCACACACGGAGGCAGGCATACCAAGTAGGCTACTGGCCTGGCTCTGCAAAAAGATCACCCCAGACACACAATCACTACATTACAAGACACAGAAGGCAACATGCACCAAACCCAGCAAAGCATAAACAACACTTTTAAACACTTTTATGCACAATTGTACTCCCACAAAGACAGAGTCCCCCTGTGGAATCAGAAAAATACAATATTAAGGCTTTTACACCATGCAAAGGAAAATAAACCGACACAGGCTTGTAAAGATTCCCAGAATCTTTATTACAAAACTGAACAGTTATAAAACAAAGTACACGAATAGCTATTTGGCCGTCAATACATCACAGAGACCACCAGCAGGGTTCAATGTGAGCAGTGAGCAGGATTTGCTAGCTGGACATCGGCGTATTTATACATTTTCGTTATAACAATGTCCAGCCTCTTTCAAGTTAATCATGTACTGGGCTAGGGTCATGCCGGGTTCGTTCCTAATTTACATATCTTGTGCATGCGGTTTACTTTTTTAATACATTCACTAACAAACATTATTATCCTCTAGTTTAACGTTACACTCTTTACACATTGCTTTAATACAAATCAAACAAGTGTTTCGCATGTCGTATTCGGATAGCGTTATTGTTCTTGTATACTTGTAGGTTAACATCGCTGATTCAAGTAATCCCCTGATCCCGAGGTCAACAAAGGACAAGGTCTACATGGCCCTAACATGTAGCCTGAGGGCAGGTTGGACATTAACTCTCCTACAGAGTTTGAAGAGGTTAATGCAAGAACAAGAGCACACGAGACGGCCATTTTAGACTACAGGGTGACTTTGTACAATAAACTAAAATGGCGGCTCTAACCTAAAATGGAGGCTTGATTCACTTCAGGTCACGACCTTGTAATACGCATTTCCTCGCAAAGAGACTGGGCATAGGCCAACATATACAATGAGGACGAAACAATATTATATCAGTTTTAACACCCCAAGATCAGATAATAGACCCCCTAGAAGATATAGGATTGCCCAGACTTTACCCCACACAATCCAAACTCTAGATGCAGACATCACAACTGATGATATAGCCGAAGCAATCAAATCCCAGGCCACAAGCAAGGCTCCTGGCAGTGACAGGCTACCCTCTGAGTTTTACAAAACATATGGTTCCTCCCTGACACCCCTATGACACAAGGTCTTCCAAGAAGCATACGAACGAGGAATCCTACCCGAAAGTATGAGGGAAACCCTTGTGATCCCAGTCCTCAAGACAAATAAGCCTACTGACAAGTGCGACTCTTACCGCCCACTTGCCATGATTAAGTATGACGTGAAAATACTAACCACAATCCTAGCAAAGAGGCTATCCAGACTAATAGGAGACATCGTACACACAGACCAGTGCAGGTTTGTGCCAGGCCACAACACAACCATGAATTTACGCAGACTTCAACACATCATAACGCAAACTGACACAAGCACCTAACCGTAAGCTTTACTATCGCTAGATGCCATTAAGGCATTTGATTCCATATATTGGGAATGGCTGGTGGCTGTCCTAAAGGGATCCAGCTTCGGCCCAGGGTTCATTAGATGGATCAACATACTCTACACCAAGCCAAAAGCACGGGTGAAAACCGGGAGATATGTGTCAGAGGCATGAGACATATGCAGGGGCACTAGGCAGGGATGCCCGTTATCCCCCATGCTTTACATACTCGGTCTAAAACCCATTTCCATTTATTTTAGGAAGAAATTTTTTGATGCAGGGATAAGGCTGGGAGGATTACACCACATTATCTCACTCTATGCTGAAGATGTTCTACTATACGTCAGAGACCCACACCTCAATGTACCAACCATGCTAGAAGTTCTTGATAACTACTCTAAGGTCTCAGGCATACAATGTAGCAAGGTAAAATCCTGTTTATTCCCTCTGGCAGGCTTAAAAGACAAACGCATAGAGGAACTTCCATCAGTGGGGTTACAGTGGCAGACCACCTCATTCCGATACCTCGGAATCCAAATAATGCATACCCCCGAACTAATGCACGAACACAACACAAAGGCAGCACTCCCTGCACTGCGCAGATCAATGACCTTTCGGGCGAAACTCCCCTTATCAATGAAGGGCAGAGCCTCAATAATCAAAATGATTGTTCTCCTAAGGTTTCTATATGGGTTCAAAAACTTACACTACTACATCAACAATCCCTTCTTTCGCCTGCTTGAGACAATAATTCGGGAAATCTTGTGGGGGCAGGGCAGACATAAAGTAGCTCATGCCACACTTGTCCTATCATACAAGCAGGGGGAATTCAACTCCCGAATCTTGAAAAATATTACCTGGCTGCCCAATTTAGCTTTGTGTCCAAGTGGCTAGCGGATGAAACCACATCTGAGACCCCCCTACTGCAATCCATGACTTCTCCAATACAACTAAAGGAACTTATTTGGGCACCTCAACACCTACTAAGAAATGTACCCTTTGTAGTCACCATAGGAACGAAAATATGGAACAGAGCGAAGACACTTACTCACCTAAAGCACCCATACTTCCCAGAAATACCAATGATCTGGGACCTATACAAAACTGACACTGACCTGAAACACATTAGGCTCTGGGAAAAGAAAGGGGTCTACACTTGGGGAGTCTTGTATGATGGGGGTACCTTCAGGGAGTTTGCATCACTACAAGAGGAGGATGATATCCACATGGGCCAATTCCTATGGTACCAAACGATATGTAAAATAGCACGAAACAAATGGGAAACTTGGCCCGAAGAACCCGAAACAGACCCCTTCACGACACTGCTATACAACTTGGGTGAGGGAAGTAAAACGGTGTCCCAAATATACAGCCACCTCAGCGACATCCCTAACCCGCGAAGCGAGGAAATGAAAAGAAAGTGGGAGGCAGATGTAGGACGAGAGATGATAGATCGGGAATGGGACAGAGCACTAACTTTTCCCAAAGTAGTGTCTAGAAATCACAGGTTCCGATTGATACAAATGAACATGCTACACCGCACATACCTAACCCCATGCAAGATGGGAAAATTCAACAAACAAGTACAACCCAATTGCCCCTGGTGTGGGGCAGACAAGGCAGACCTAATCCACATGTTCTGAGCAGACATTCGAGAAAGCGGGCACTTCCAGGTACAGATGGTCCCCAGATGAGTGCCTCCTGGGAACATATCCCAAACTAGCCAAACACAAACACTTGGTGAAACTAATGAACTTAATGTGCATACTGGGCAAAAGAACTATCGCAATGTCTTGGAAAAAGCCTGCTGGGCCACGGTATAACGCATGGTACAATGAACTGGGGAGATGGGTAAACGCAGAAACAAAGGCATGGGAGGATAGCGTCACCAGATCCACTGATGACTCAAGCACGACACTGGAAGCATGGAAGGAAATCACAAGAAACATATTTCACCCCTCAGATGATAAGCTCCCATGAAGAAACATAGCCTAGACAACAGGGAACTACAAAAATGCAGTGGCATTACAGACGGGACCCGCTAAGACCCAAACAGGCCCCCGATTGCCCAGATCCCCCCCCCCGCCACCCCATTACCCCACCCTGCTGAGAGGCATGGAACTAGCTAACATGGACAAAATAAGGAGACACTTAATGTTGTTATGTTTAAAGAAGTTACTGTTTTATTGTGATATGCTGATAATTTCGCAACTAATGGTGTATTTAAATGACATGAAAAGCTGTATAATAATACATTTAAAAATAAAATTACATGGGCAAGAAAGTAAAGTGGTTAGAGAATGCCCCCTTTCCCTTTTCCCCCTTACCATGGCCCACCCTCAAACGTGTCTACTGTATTGACGGGAAGTGCCTGTGCTTTCCTTCTGTACAGTAAAAACGCCCTGCTAAAATTGCAGCCAATTTCTCATTTTTATCTCCACCTTTTGGGTGGGGGTAAAAATAGGTGGACTTTCTGCTGACAGTATGTGCAGAACTCAGAACTGGGAGGATGGTAAATCGGTCAGGGATTGACCACTACCACCCAACTCAGAATCAGGCCCTTAGTGTTTGCACCTGTATGGTCCACTAAGGTGGGCTTCACAGAACCCTTCACCGGTAGTGGTTCTAAAAACAAACTCTTGCTCCTAAGAGCAGGTGTAATGTGGTTGGTTGTTTTTAGGCCATAGACTAGTCTATCTGATACATTTTTAACAATTTACAGTTGTTTCAGGATTATTTTTGGTAACCAAATGAGAACACAAGTTCCTTACCTTTCCAGGCAGGTGCTGTGTTGCGTCGGACACCCAATCACTCTGCCACTAACGCCACTGCCTGAGTGACCCCCTTCAAACACGTTTTTCCCAATATTCCCCAAAAAACTGTTGCCTTTGCCTTTAAGTGTGCTATTAAATTTAAAAGAAATTAATTTGCACTTGCCAGCTATTAAGATAAGTCATTTTGGTTGTGAATGCACGCGCAATCAAGCACACCCACCTAAAATCCTGTTCTGATGGGTGGTGTGTTGAATCACACACCCAAACACCCTGCCACTGCCTGAGGGTTCAGCAATACTTTGCAAACAATGTTTTCCCAGCACACCCCAAACAATGTTCCACTCCTCTCTAAGTGTGCCAATAGTGGAAGAAATGTGTGCTTGTGCCAGCTATTGGGCCATACCAAGTCGTATATAAGCATGCTTCTAGTCACGCAAGCAAGCACAAATTCCATACCTTTCCAGGCAGGTGGTGTGTTGTCGGACACCCAATCACCCTGCTACAAAAAACACCACCATAGTGATCAGCAGTTCTTCCCAGCACACCCTAAACACAGTTTCTTCTTTCCCTCAAAGCAGGACAAAATATGCAAGCAAGTTGGTCGTGCAGGCAAAGTTATATCTGTTTGATTGCCTAACCACCATCTCAATTAAATAGAGATCATTCCTTTTAAAGATGTTTGAAAAAACAATCGATAAATAAAGGTATATTCTGTGCGGCACTTCCGAACATCAACACTAAAATCAATGCCTAAAAGCCCTGCCTAAAGTAAAATGTTCCATCTCTCAAAAAGTAACAGACATCACCCACCTGCCTCCCGGGACTGATTCCCAGTGAATGTGCAAGAGCTCCAGATGCAAGCTCCTCATGCAGACAGGAAAATCCGGCTGCCTGAATTTGACTATCCAAATCTCTTAAAAGTTTGAGAAGTTTGACAAATCTCGAATACAATGGAAACCCGGGTTATTCAGTGTTTGGACAAGCGTCTCTGCCTAGGCTTCATCCATAGTTAGGACGTTTCCAAACAGAACATCCTGCGATCCTATTAAGCAACAGGAGGAGGCCCCTCCTCATAGCCACCATTTCCAACATGGAGATATGCCATTGCTTCAGATGGAACCTCCCACTATGCTCCCTAGAGAACTAAGGTGATGCACAGCAAACCCCTGATAGAGGTGAAGGAAAAGACACCCTCAGCTCCTATCCTATACGTCGTAGGGTATTCCAGTTTTCCACCCCCACCAGTGGTAATCGTAAAATATTTTTTTAAATATTGTTTGGGACATTTCCACCTTCAATGTGAAAGTGGAAGAGGATAATGTAAAGTAGTACATCATTCATTTCCACTACTGTGCATTTGGTTAATGCAGAAAGAGGTAAACTATGGCCCTTTTATGCGTTACATGGACAAGAGGGTAAGGTGGTGAGAGAATGCCCCCTTTTTTCCCCTCTTACGATGGCCCCTCTCTCAAACATCTTCACTATATTGACAGGAAGTGCCTGTGCGTCCCTTCCATGTAGTAAAAAAGCCCTAAAAAATTGGGCCTAATTTCTAATTGGAACCTATGAGGTGGAGGTAAAAATTGGTGGACTTTCTGCTGAACCCAGAACTGGGAGGATGGTAAGTCTGTCAGGGCTTGGCCACTACCACCCAACTCAGAATCAGGCCCTTAGTGTTTGCACCTGTATGGTCCACTTAGGTTGGCTTCACAGAACCCTTCACCGGTAGTGGGTCTAAAAACCTCTCTTGCTCTGAAGAGCAGGTGTAATATGGTTGGTTGTTTTTAGGCCATGGACTAGTGTATCTGAATAATGTGTTTACAATTTACAGTTGTTTCAGGATTATCTTTGGTAACCAAATGAGCAGACTACATCAGTAACTAAAGCGTGATATCACTAAGGCTTGACTTCATTCAATTCTGCGGCTGCAGCGAGTAGGGGTGAGTCTTTCTCAAGCAGGTGCAATTGGAGATGTGCCGTTTGAGTAGCCACATTAACCTGTAGGGTGAACGATAGTGAGGAATCACGCAGGATCCCTCTGATACTTGCCTTGTTTACTAGTTGTCTGGGTCGACCCAGCGACAGTGGTCAATTGAACAGAAGAATCTTTGAATTAAGGCTGCTAAATTGCAAGATCTTGAGCTTGTTTCAATTCAGGCAAGTTAGTATATTTTTTATAAAGTTTTTTCTCTGCTGTTTTCAAAAATATGTTTCTTCTTTCGTTCGAAATTGACCCAAAGAACAAGAAAGGGGCAGGGTTTGTGTAGTCAGGAGGGGTTGGTAGTGGGAAAAATAGAAGCAAAAAGTGTGTTAAACAACACATAGGCCCTCATTTCGAGTTTTCAGGTAACCCTACCGGCAAACTCGCCTTACTGTTACTGGCACCCGATATCTCAGTGTTACCAGGATATTATGGGTGCCAGCAACAGTGGTAAGTTCACATTCCTTTGAGTCCCATAGGACTCCATGGAATGGGTTTGCCCCTGTCACCAGCACCGGTAGTAACAGTGCCGGTGATAGGGGCAATACCTTGCCGGTAGGGGCCTGAACTCCTGGCAGGTCTGGCCTGCCGGTAGTTCACTGCCCCTACCGGCAAACTCGGAGTGTGCCATTCTGGGAAACATTTCTGATCCGATATTACCTGCCGTTTTCCCAGCATTTTTCCTGGACCGGCACACTCGTAATGAGAGCCTAGATCCATTCAGGCACGAGCTGGTTGAGATGCTGGGGTCGGAGACTGCACCCCTGAGGATCATGATTTGTGTGCTGTCTTCATACATCACGATCTGAATGACACCTGACCTAGTAGGATTGTTGTTTCTGTCTCCCCTCTGTTCCCCCTCCCTTGCCTCATCGCGCCTTGAAACACTTGTGTATAGGTGCGTTATAAATGCCATATCATATCATATCTGAAATGGAATCTTGCTCAGACTAATCACGGTGGCTCCCAGACGCATCTATACATAAAATAGCTATAATGAAAGGCCTTGTGGCGGGAC
Organism: Ambystoma mexicanum; assembly: GCF_040938575.1. Lineage (NCBI taxonomy): Eukaryota > Metazoa > Chordata > Amphibia > Caudata > Ambystomatidae > Ambystoma > Ambystoma mexicanum. The sequence goes on along the minus strand of NC_090941.1, from coordinate 549,686,837 downwards.
GCCATAGACATAGATGCAAGAATCATCGGGCAGAGGGCCTGTATTTTCATGTTGTGGGTAGCTGTAGAGGAAGGATTTAATAAAAGTGAGGGCTGTACGTAAAACTCCTATAAAATCCTCTGCAAGTAGTTGAAGGATGACTTTCTGCAGTATTGTATGTTGCTGAAAGGTCAAGCAATATTTGGGCCAGTAGCTGGTTCTCATCCATTTCTCTGAGTAGCTATTACCTAGGGTTTAATAGGTTAGGTTATGACCCTCTGAGGGTCCTGAAATCCAACTGACAGTCGTGGAAAACACTACTGATTTCACTGAAATATGCAGTTGGTGTGCTTATCCCTCTTCAACGTTTTAGGGTGAGGCTGGCGGTACGACTGTAGTGTGCCAGGTCATTGGGCCTCATTCCGAGTTGGGCGTTAAGGGTTAATGTCACTGGTAAGGAGACCGGTGCCGTTAAACCCTTACCGCCCAATTCCGAGGTCCCTTAGCGGGACCAGGGCGTTAATAACAGGCCCGTAATTTACGGGCCCATAATTAGTGCCTTCCCATTCCCCTTGAGCCCTTTGGGGGCTCAAATGGGAATGGGGAATGGTTGGTTGAATGGGGACTTACCAGGTCCGCACAGATCAGAATGTCCTGGTAAGTCCCCATTCACCCAGACCGGACATGGACCGAAACTCGGAATGAGGCCCATTGTCTTTTCCTTATTTTAATAGTGGGATCCACCGCTAATTTGAGTTAAGTCATGACTGAGAGGATTGAGGTCATCATAAAGCTGACTGGACAAAGTGGACAAATCAAAATGGTAGTCATCTTGGTAAGGTACCTCCGCGGGATAATGCACCCACTGAAGGGATTTATGTTAAACTAGAAGATCACTGGTCAAATTATAACTGATTCATCCCACCACTAAGTCTTGCAGCATCAGTAAAGTGAGGAACATTGAGTCAGGTAAGAAGAACACCTTGTTTCTTCGCTACACTCTTAGTCCAGACAGCGTGCTTGTGTTTCGCCTAGGAGAGAAGAAATAAAGAGACTATTAACATTGTACATACAAGTTACGCTTTACATTGAGAAGTGGACCTGAAATAACGTTTCACCAGTACTTACCTGTTCATCACGCGTATCCAGTGTGTCGCAGCCGGTCTGGACCTCGAGTCTTCAGTGAAGTAACTTGAGTAGGATACCTACCTGCTAACCTTGGTCTTCAGTCCTCAGTTCATTACGGTGAGCAAAAGCCCTGACGCGCCAGCCAGCCAGCTACTAAGGGAAGGGGAGAGACGGGAGGTGGGAGAGAAAGCAATATAAACTAATACTAACACATACACTTACCTTTAGGTTATCCAGACCCCCTGAACACCCTTTTCCAGAGGAACCAAGTTCATCCAGGTCCCTCCCAGCCTCACGGTCCTCTGGGGGTTAATCTGCTAGCAGATCATTGGGGAAGAGAGTGGCTGGGGTATTCTTCAGTGCAGAGTAAACCTGAGTGAGGGGGCAACACGTCAGAACAGTCCGGACCAGGCTCTCCAGCAGGGCACCAGAGGTAAGCATTACAGTATGAACTTGAAATTATTAGTTTCACTAATAGGTGAGAGTATTATTTTCACTAATGGGCGAGAGTATTTAGGCTTGATGGGTGTAGAAATCAGGGAGACAGGTTCCACCCTTTCTTTTTTAATGTCAGTTGTCCCCTGTTCCACCTGTGTGCTTTGAGGTTTTTTGAAAGGTGGAGGTGTGCTCTCTATCATTCCCCAACTGTTATTCCTGGATGATCCCTGCAAGGGGAGTTCTCCCCTCTTCACCACGCCACTGCAAATGCTGCCACCCTCTCGCCCCCACCCCACCACCATATCAAGTACCTGTTTTGGGGCTTCCGTTGTCCTCGCCCCATCCTGTGCTCCACTTCCATCGCTGGCACTACTCCCAGAAGCCTGCCCCCCTTAACTCCCCCACACACACAACCTCCCCGCTCCTGCTTCTCCTCTTCCAGGGCCACAGTTCTTTTCAGCGAAGGAAGTGCAGAGTGCTAAAGACCCACACTGCAATTACTTCTCTGGAAAGACATATCACCCAAAAAAACTCCTGCTAAATATACCTTAGAACTAATGAACACATCATTTTGTCGCCTGGACCCAAGGTCTTATAATTATCAATGTCGAAATGCCAACCTTTGTTCCCCTTTCCATTACCTTGTCTGCTTAGTTATACAATAAGCAGAATAGTCTGACCTTGGCAATACATGAAACACTCCTTTGAATATGAACACACAAAATGGCTTCTTAAACAGCCTTCTATGCATTCCATGCTCTGTCAAATGCAATATACAGTATGTCTTGGGACTTTACCTAACCCCATGTTTATTATGCATATATTGTACACAAATGAAAAATATGAAAGGGTTTAATTTATTTTTTAAAACATGAGATGGGGGTTGCAATCGCAACTGCATATTTTCCACCTTGAGTTAAACAAATATTTTAAATAAACCAATAACTGAAATATGTTTTGAAAGTACTGTTGTTTTTACCACTGCGTTGCATTTAAACGTCGTCCGTGGCTTTATTGACATAGTCATTGTTCTGCACGTTGGTTCGGGTGTGCTTGGCAGGGAGAACAAATATTGCGTGTCACTGGGCCACGCTCGAGGGGCTCCCGTCGATCTTTCGCCACGGTCGCTCTGAGATATTTACCGTTCACCCTGCTTATGAACGTCCCGCATACACGCCGCTGCAAACACAAGACAATACAGTCACGTGGAAATAACAGCCAGGCCACCTGCGTAAGCTGTGCACCAAAATATGCATACTGAAGACCCGTCACACAGAGAGAGCCCCGAGTTCAACAGAGACATTATCCGTGCATGCGTGTTGGTAAACCCAATGCAATCCAGTCTGACTGTCCAGGGACTGAGGCTGCCATTTTATCCACACTCAATGGAGGGAGCGCAGTTTTCCATACAAGGACTTTAATTTGTTACTTATTACATTCGAGAGAAAGTCCATCTCGATATCAAGAGACATTTGGGTTAACGTCCGTACTGAAATAGATCGAAAAAACTGGTGGTAGATGTGTTTACCAACATTTTTTTCAACCTGCCTCATTTTGGTTGAATTAGGGTGAGGGTGAATAAATGCAACCATGGATTTGCATGCTGAAATTAATGCAATAGATTCCTATGGAATCTGAAAACCCACACAAGCAATGCCAATAGTTCGGGCATTTGATATAATCCGATATATCCATATACGTTCTACCATTCTGGTAAAAAGGGCGTTATTTATTGCGAGGCAACGTTCCGGGAAAAAAATCCCTAAATTCAGAAAGTTTGAAACTGTTTTTTTCATTGGTTGAGGATGCAACACATTACGCTCAGCGATTCTTCTGCTTCCTCGGTTTACGGCTACCAATGCCCGAGAGCCATACTATCCAGTAGGTTCGGCATAGAAGAACCATCACAGTTTGCTATGGTTTGGACTTCCTGTCCTCCAAGTGCCCCAGTACCCCAGCACTATTTTCAGATGTGCTTTCAGTTGATACCGATCACAAGACCAGTCCCCTTTTAGGTGGGGGCACGTCATGCTCTCTCCTCTGTTTTATAGGAGGGACTCTGGCATGGCTAGTATTAGCAGATATACGTCAAAACAGCCAGAGCTCACATCTGGTATTGCTGAATCTATCCATATTACCAACCTAAACTGGATGAATGGCTGAGCGCTCCACAGGGACCCGCACCTGTAACTTCCAGGTTGGACATAGTTTCCTACAGGTACTGCAGTAACCAACTGAGCTATTGACCAGAAGAGGTTCTCAATTAAGCTATATAAAATTACCTACCAGGCATTAGTTCAGGCATATGCAATCCCTGCCTGACAACAGACCTGTAGAGAAGGAGCCAAGTACCCCCACCTCAACCACTTCGCCCATATTGCCTATATGTTGGGAACCAGAGGGTGAGAGACGAGCCAAACCATTGAACATACAGATACCAAGGAGAATCCTGGAAGCAAGGTTCCCATTGAGAAAACCATACTTGCATACGAGACACTTTGATGTCCATTTGAATGAAATCTCATAAGAAACACGACAGCTGAATGGAAGAGAAGAATGGTGACGTCACCGCCACATGAAGCAAGCTGACATACATAGAAGAGATGCAGAGACAAGAGAATGAAGATATTCTATAAGGCATCAAGAAAGTATCAAAGATAAGTGACATCTTGGGATCAAGATGAAGAAACTTATGCTACAGAACTGATGAAAATATCAAGTCATTTTACACATGTACATATGCAAAGAAACACAAGCAGACAAAGGATCTTGAGGCTAGCTTTATAGTGAATAGATTGCGGCATGCGCCAACGTATACATATATCGGAGCAAGTAATGAATGGATAGTTCCACTATGTATTATAGCAGAGCTGGACTAAAAAAAGAAGGCCTTTCCAGTGTGTCGCACTTATAAAAGAAATTGGATTAACAGGAGTGAAACTCAGAAAGGCGAGGCTGGATGAGCTCAAGAAGCCAAGGCCTTATCAGGCTGCAGTGAGCAGACATTGGATGCAAATCGTGTGAAAGAACGAAACTCCTGTTCTGAAGACATGGACAAAAACAAGGAAGACATCAGAGGTCTGTTAGAAAATAGTATTTCAAATGCAACGGAAGCTCGATTTTATGGTCTTCAACATGATGACCACACCTACGCATGAGGGCAGAGCCTGCCTTCACTCCCCTGAATTTTCCGGAGCAAGGAACATTTCCAAGGCTGAGTTCAAAGCCTTAAGTGACAGCAGACCACTGAGGTGATGATAGATGATATGCTAATTGGTGGGAAGCTATGGTTAAGACTAGATCACCAGCACCTGGAAGTCCAGCCTGCGTGCTGCTAACGTAGGTGGAAAAGTACTGACAGAGGTTAGAGTGCCAACCAATTGTAGGGGGCCACGTGTTCAAGGGTCCTATAGTTTATGTAACCAATGAGACGTTGTGTATTTAGTGACATTCATAGTGACCTGTTTGAGGGGAGGGCTTAGTTGCCCCACTGGATGTTAAGAAGCCTATCACTTTCTTAGACTAGTATGGAACATATACTTAGATGTTCCCTTAGAACCAATCACAATAGCCACTAGGTTTTGTAGTTTTCCACGTAGGGTGACGTTAGTAAACACATAGGTTGACGTCATCAATGACCATTTTGTGTTATAAAAGAATGCTTTTTTTAGATGCATTGAGAGAAACTATGCGCTGAGACGTCCATTGATGTCTGTTGTACTCCCTGTTTTAGATAATTGATATTAAAACAGTTATCTTTTTGCCAACTACTTGAGTCATTTAGATTATTGATGTTTGAGTAACTTCTGCATCCCCATTCATCCCAAGGGTATTGCTACCTCGTCTTAAAGGGCTGGAGTCTCCCAGTTCACGTGGTAGCTGAGATGATGGTTAAAAACCCAAAGAGATAGTATGCGTTGCGGTCCTGGAATTATCACACAACCTCTGCAATTCGGCTGAAAGGACGTGAAGCTCCCTGTAGATAGCGGAACATTTTTTTTATTATCAAGCTTGCAAGCTCTTGGTGAGACAAGTCCCTTGGTTTCAGACAAAATCCCCTCCCAGCGTCTACAGGAATCTGAAAGAATGGAAAATTGAAAAGGCTGATAAAGAGGCAGACGATCCCGAGAGTCGGAAGTTGAAAAAGCGAATGGTGAGTAAAAGCAGAGTTAGGTAGGAAAATTGTGAATGGCCAGTGAGTGGAGAAAGTGATATGGGAAAACAAGTAATGGAGGGAGGTTGGGGTAAAGTAACTTGAGAATGATGAACATTGAATATTAAGGAATTGACTTTAGGAGAGGCCAAGCAATTAAGAGATATCGTGATGAAAGGTAGCACGATAAAGAGTATGCCAATTTTCCTGCATCGTAAAGACGTAACAGAAGGAACCATTTCTAGAGCCCTATTTACAGGTGACCTAGGCTACGAACTTGGTTAAAGACAAGTTTAAAGAGAACAGATCGCATCCCAATCGGGGAATTTTTAGGGGTAGGGGTCTTGAAGAGAAGACTGAGGTATATGTGGCCGATCGAGTATGTCCGTTTGTTTGTTTTGTGTGACTGTATATGGTGAAAAAACAATAGAGGAATTGATAGACGTGAAAAGGAAAACACGAGATTTAAGAATTAATTATTTATTTATTGGAATTGAATTGATGGTGTTTTGTGAAAAAGTAGATTAAAGTAAAAAACGTGGCATAGAGGGTTTGGAGCCTGCGACGATTGGTGCACGCTCATATTGTTTTGTTTTTCTGAAACGTATTGTGTATTCACAGTCAAGTGTGACAAGTCAAAATGGAGGCTATTACTCCACTTGTACATCTCTGCAAACAGTTGCCGAAACACGCCCCCAAACTTAAGCAGTACAGTGCAGAATGGGTTAAGGGTATAGCAGATAAAATGTTCATGCCATGGCCACAAGGGGGATCACTATTGAAGGCAGTCTTGCAGCATATGAGGTCATATTTGCATGCAACATACACTGGCAAAAAGTTAGATAACCGATTAGCAAGCTTAGAGCTCTGGAAAATGTACCAGTAGGAAAGAGAAGAGCCACCTCCTGAAGACTGGATATTGAATATATGTAAAGAGGGGGGTGAGGAGGTTTTGCTCCCCCCGCCTTGCCTGAAGCAGATGGCGATAGTAAGAAAGATGATGGGTTGTACCCATTGAGGGAGCTTAAGGCAATGACAGGGTACAGCAACACAGCATATGAATCGCCTGCACAAAGCAGCGATGAGGGCCCAGAGAAAATTCCTGAGAGAGATGTAATCGCTAAGGTCCCTAGGGACAAAGAGATACATGACAAGGTATGAAGAAATCGACTGAGTATATCCTTGGATCTAGGATGGGAAATAAAGAGATGGAAAGGAGAAAAAGATAACACTGATGAGTTAGGAATTATACAGAATGAATGGATGGGTGGACAGATTTTGCTCAAACTCGATGGTAAGAGCATCAAGGACGTAAGGCAAAGGGAAGATCGGGACCAACAGGACAAAAAGGACAGAGCGAGCGAGAGAGAGAGAGAGAGAGAGAGAGAGAGAGAGAGAGAGAGCGAGAGAGAGAGCGAGAGAAAGAGAGAGAGAGAGAGAGAGAGAGAGAGAGAGAGAGAGAGAGAGAAAAGATTGAAAGAAGATGGGGCGAAAAGGAAGGAAAGACAGAAAGACGGGAACAGGTGTATCAAGATGAGCAACTGAAAAAGCAGGAAAGGCCAGAGGAGCAAAGAAGGTAAGACAATAGACAGACGGCAATCTAAGAATGAGAAAAGCTAGAAACAAGGAGAGAGGAAGAGGAGGAACAGAAATGAAGGGATAAAAGAATACAAAGAAGAAAACACGAAAAGATACGAAGGGCAAATGAGAGGAGAGATATGAAAATAAAAGAGGAAGACAGGGTAAGGAAGGAAGCAAGGAAACAAAGACAGTTTGATGATGAACTAGAACAAAAGAGGAGGCAGAGAGCATGCGATCTTGAGCATGTACAAAAAGAGTTAATGGATCCTAATACAGTAGTGGCATGGGAAGACATAGAAGCGTTCTTCCCAGCACATGAGCCAATAGCAGGTCCATCTAGAGCAAATCTAGAGGATGAGTTTGACTCTAGAAGTATCAGGGACACTATTGATAAAGTCTATCATGATATGAGGACTAGGAAAGTATTGCAGGAGAAGAGTAAAAACAATCGACTACGCAGTTGTATGATAAAGAGGGAGCCTCATGTAGTTTTGAGACAAAGGAGCTGTCTTTAGACAGACTGACTTTGAATAGAGATGAAGAAGTGAGTAGTCACATGAGTTGGGGACAGGATAGACGATGACAGGGAAACCTTCCGTGGGGAGGAAGAAGGCAAAGCATGTGGCCCTGAATGGTGTTTTTCAATGCACAAGGAAGTAAGATGGTCAGATCTAGACCTACCCAAGTCTCAGATGTCAGAATCATTGACATGGCTAGATCCACCTAGAGGGCAATCCCATGGTGAGAGGGGGGACTCACCACCTTATGTGAGCAGGTTAAGGTCACTGCCAGGTAGAAGGCGGTACAGAGCCATTGTCCTTGTCATGGACAGACAGACGATGGGGGACGAGTGTGAGTTTGGGGTTTCACAGTTTCCTAGAGAAAGGAGGAGCCAGGCCACAATATATACCTTGACCACAGATAGATAAGGATAATTTAAGTTGTAAACTCCCGAGTTTAACTTCTGGTGCTGGGAAATGTTTACATGAGTTAGAGAAAATAATAGGAGGAAACACGTTAACTATAAGAGACATTAAAGGTCTCCTGATCACTATCATTAGGGAAAGGGCTGATGACTTTTGGTCAAGAGCAGGGTATTGTAGGGTTACTAAGGTAAACACTGCTCATGATGGAGCACCATTCAATAACTGTGGGGCAGAGGTCTGGAAAGCGCTGAGAGTACTATATCTGGACATGTCAGATATGGGAACTATAACGGCAAAAAAGATGCAGTAAGGGGATGATCCTCTTGTTTACATTCCGAATTTCCAAGAGCAGTGGGCTTTGGAGACAGGCGAGGCTTGGGGGAAATCAATACCTGTATTTTATCATGTATTGTGCCAAGGGCTGCCAGAAGCGGTACAAAAGCAGCTCAAGAAATTACTGGGCATGGAAGCAAAGCCATGGTCAGAGATTCATCTGACCATTGTGCATTATGGCAGGCTTTTGCAAGAGAAGAATCGAAAGAAAGACGATGTTAGAAAAGATGAAGAGGCTAAGTTAGTGCAGAAAAAACTATCAAAGTAGTGGAGACGGTTTCGGATCACATCAAACAGCAAGTCTGCTGCAGGTGAAAAACCAGAGGCAGTTTGATCAAGGTAATAATAGATTTGCACCACAGGGAAGGGGACGCTTTCGAGGTAGAGGCTTCCAGAATAATCAGGGAAGCTTCCAGAACAAAGTGGGTTTCAAAACAGGCAGAATGATAGTCAAGGCATGCAGGAGGGGCATATTAGGAGACCTGCTCCTATATGTTGGACATGTGGTGTGTCAGGGCACTTTGCTCGCACATGTAGAAGTCAAGGATTTGTGCAGAATGGGCAATTCTCAAGTGTGGGGACCACAAACCCGCCTGCATATTCGCAGCAGAATGGAGATGGGTTTGCTCAAAATCAGACAGTGCAGCAAACATAAGCACAGAGAATGCAACAAGATTTACAAACACAACAGGCAACAATGAATCCGCCTCAAGGACAGTCACAGCAGTCACTCATGCAGATACAGCAAAGCACAAGCACCGGTCAGTTCATGACTCCTAGAATAGGGGGTGTTACTGTTGATGGAGGGAATCCTTTCACAGGTATGGGAATGAAAATGTATCCACAATAAGACAGCTCACTGGGAGACTCGATGTGTTCAATACTGTCAGTGATGCCCAATCCTCAAGAGGTACCGAGGGTTGAAGTCAATATAGGAGCAAATATTTTTCTTTTTTAGTAGACATGGGTGCAACACGCTCATGTATACGAGAGGGGAAATTTTCGATGCCATGAATACTCAAGGTTTCACAGGAGCTACAAGTAGAGTTCCTTTTACTGAAGTATTGCCAGCCAGTCTCTATAGGAGAGTGTGACATGTCTGTGCCATTGTTAAATTCAAGGCAGGCACCTGTCAATATATTAGGTCGAGATTTAATGACCAAATTGAACATGACAATTTCGTTCACTGATAAAGGCATAGTATGTTCAACACCAGGAATGCATTATTTAAATGTGAGTGAATTTATTATGGTGTTTGCAGGACAAATGGCCATACAAGGAGTACCGTTAGAACCAGACGGTTTTCACTATTGGGTACGTATTTTGTAGACATGGCTACCAGGTTTAGTGGGCAGAACTATGAGAATATCTGATGAATTTTTATTTAGGCGAAAGATACCTATGGATGAAGAGGAAGGGTGTGTCTTTCCTTTAGAATTACAAGCAGCCGTAGTGCTTGATGGGAATGATTATGATGGCAGACGATGGTGCACAGTGATTGCCATTGGGGAAGGTTTCAGATTGACTGACTTCACTGATGACGATATGTTTAGAGACCATCCGTCCAAGTAGTATTTAAGATGAGCACTAGTTATTGGGTGAGAACAATTAAACGTGAGGTTCCTCAGAAAATGATGCTAGCACAGAAACGCCCCTAGTATTTCGATGAAGACATGGCAAAAGTGCCAGTTTCATTATGGACAGCAGGCCCCTATGATGTAGGCCTATTGAAGGGGGCTGGAGAAGTGAAGATTAAATTGAAACCAGGAGCAATTTTATCTTGAGCACGACAGTATCCCATGTCTTGAGAGGCAGATGAAGGTATTTTTAAGACGATATCGCTATGATGAAACAGGGTATCCTAGTGATGTCAGAGTCATCATGTAATACCGTGATTTATTAAAAAGGGAAAGGGGTTAGTGTTGTTTAATTCAAGACATGAGGCAGATTAACCAGATTGTAGAGGTTGGGTTCACTCTAGTTCCTAATTCTGCGACAATCTTATGTAATATCCCTGTTGAAGCACGATACTTCACTGTGATTGACTTGCAAAATGTGTTTTTCTCAATCCCATTGCATAAGGACTCACAGGATCTGATGTAATTTATGTTTAGACAAACTTGAGTCCTGCAGATGGACTTAAGCAATATTGATTTGGAAAGTGTTGTGTTGCAGTACGTGGGTGACATATTGGTCTGTAGCACCTCAGAGGAAGAGTGCAGATGTGATTCAGTTCAGCTAATGATTATTCTCGCAGACAAAGATATAAAGTAGACAGGGAGAAATTGCAGTATTGCCAAGAAGAAGTACCGTACATAGGCCAGTTAATTTCGCATGAGGGAAAAAAGGTTACTCCTGAGAGGGCTGAGGCTATTTTGAAAACAATAAAGCCACTCACGATAAAGCACATGCAGAGAATTTTGGCACTATGTAACTATGTAAGAGCATGGGTCTTTCATTATAGTTCATTCATAAGGCCCTTGTTGCAAGCTCTGAAAAAAGCACAGGCAAATCAGGAAAAAATTGTCTGGACTGAGGAAATGAAAGAAGGGTTTGATGAGTTGAAAAAGGCAATTTGCACAGCTCCAGTTTTAGTGATTCCCAATTATGCTCAGGAATTCTTTTTGTTTTCACACACAAATGGCACTGTTATGACAGATGTACTCACACAGATAACCACATTGGTGTACAAGCCCCTTGCCTATTAAAGTGGGATTCTAGACCCAGTAATGAGAGGTCATTTTCCTTGCAAACAATCTTTGGCAGCCACTGCGTTCGTCATTGAGAAGGCTGCCAGCATAGTAATGGGGTGTTCTATGACATTATTTGTTCAACATGCTTTGTTTGCCATTTTGGAAAAACCTAAAGGCACGTTGACTTCTCAAAGGGCTTCTGCCTACAAGGTGGTCATATTGAATCCGGCGATTAAAATAGTTTGATGCAGAATAGTGAATCCTGCCATGTTTGTAGCAGAACCACTGGCAGAGGACAAGCATGCACATGATTGCTCGAACTATGAGGAATTCTATGAAGAACTCCCGAGGGTGAAGGAAAATGAGTTGGTAGCTGGGGAGATTCTCTTTATCGACGGTTCTTCTAGAATTGATCCAAATGATGGAAAAAGATATACAGGTGCCGCTGTGGTGAAGCACATGGCCAATGTAGAGTTTGAAGTATTGATAAGTGCACAACTACGTCTCGGTTTTCAGAACAGGCTGCAGAATTAGTGGCGCTGATTGTCACACTCGAGAATCATGCAGACCAGGAAGTAACAGTGTACAGTGACTCTGCCTATGTGGCATCAACAGTGCACGCAGGGCTAGCACGTTGGAGAAGGAGGGGCTACCTCCGAGCGGACAGCACTCCAGTGCAGCACACAACATTATTGGACAGACTTATTAAAGCACTACAACTTCCAGTAGCCACTGCAGTCGTTACGTGCGCAGCACACACTAAAATGACAGACTTTATTTCAGGTGGAAATCAAAAGGCAGATGAGGAAGCAAAACAAGTTGCATGTTCAGAAAACATTATGGAGTTTAACATTCCCGATGTGAATGAAAGCATGGTGGTGATGATGAGTGTGTCTGATTGTTATAATGATCTGTCTCGGAATCAGCTAGTAGAGATTGAAGGGGAAGCACCTCAGGATGAGAAAGACCTGTGGACACAAAGGGAATGTTCTTTGAACCCTTCTGAAGCATTGTGACAACAAGACAGCACTGGTAAACCGGTGATGCCTGTAGCCCTATTAAGGTTGGCGTTAGAGCAGCTACACTACCCTGCGCACGTACCTAGAGCGAGCCTTGCCACAACAATTGCAGAGGAATGGTTTGTTCCAAATTTGGTAGAACACGTTGCATTTAATGTAGTAAACTGTATTGTATGTAAAAGGTTTACTGCTGGGCACACATAAGCATAGTTAGAGGAGTTATTCCGAGATCTAATGGTCCCTTTCAGCATTTACACATCGACTATTTTGGCATGCTTCAAGTATGCAATGGATATAGATATATGATTGTAGTGGTATGTCCCTTTTCGAGGTGGATTGAGGCTGGTTCATGTACACACCCAGACTCCACCTGTGCAGCAAAGTTTTTAGTATGAGAAGTGTTTCCTAGATGGGGAATATGTGAAGTATTAAGATCAGATAATGGCCCTCATTTTGTTCATGGAGTCTTTGAACAGATAAGCTTGTTGCTTAGTATAAAGCACAGGTTTTCATTGGCTTATCACCTGCAAGCGAACGGGATCTGTGAGAGACTCAACTGCTTGCTTAAAGAAGAATAGCCAAATTGAAGCTTACAATGATGAAAGGATGGCTGCATTGCCTACCAATGGCATTAATGCTTTGAGAAATCAACCAGGTTCAGACCACCATCTTACCCCCATGAAATAGTGACAGGGAGGCGAATGAGGACACCTCTCACACCTCCATATAGTACTAGAAGTGATGCTCAGACAAAAGCAGAATTTGTAGGAAAGGAGTTACGTGATTACTTAACATGCATAACCACAAGTATCTCTGTCATTTCAGATCAGCTCAAGCAAAAGGGGTGTGGGGCTACTCAGAACACAGGAGATGTTACAGCAACCGGAGTTAATGAACTATGTCTTCCCAAACTTTTCCCCAGTGATCAGGTCTTGATCAGGAACTTTACAAGAAAGTGGCACGAGCTGCATTTCAAAGGCCCATTTGTAGTGGAAGACGTGACACCGTCTGCAGTCAAAGTACAAGGCAGACGCGCTTGGATATTTCTCAGAGATGTGAAATCTATGCTGGAAAACCCCCTTTACTCCCACCCCCATCGGAAGCAAGCATCAGGGAAGAACCACAGGATGTGCAGACTAGGTCTATGATGAGGAAGAAGGATGCAGAAGCTGTCGAATAAACAGACAAAGAGTATATTGGACTGTGGCTTATTTCGGGACACTCTTTTCAGTCACTAATCAAGGAGTTAAGGGAAGCTATTTGTTTCTGTGCCACAGGAGTTTGTTGACATTGGACTGAGACACATTTAAGTCTTGATCGAGAAGGAGAGCATGCCAGATTTGGAGTTCCTTTTCGACAACTGGAAGAGGGAACAGTTCCCAGATTTCTTTCTCACAGAATTTCTTTTCGGAGGTGCCCATGGTGGTGCCTAATGACAATGTTTCACGGATCGTTCTTACAGTTTTTTTGTTCATTTTGCACTTATACCCTGCGCTTGTGGGGAGAACTACTAGTGTTCATCTGTTCCTGCAAGATCCTAAGTCTGGTCTGATAATGAGATGATTGCACGCAGCTATAATAGAGCAAGTTCTTCAGCCTCCTGAGTACAGTGGGGAAAACACAAATGCCCCTATCGGCTGATAATGCGCGTAGACTGGTTGGCTTGGTGTTCTATTATCTGATTGAGGAGTGCCCGCATCTTGTTGGGAGACAAACTGATGTCCGCACGTTTCTGAGTGATCCAAGGAATAATGCAGCATTTAATGAAATGTTGAGAGACATAATAACGCAGGTGAACCTTTACTCTGAGAGAACACTGAGAACTGAATGGGACATTCGAGGAAAAAGATCCAAAAGTCCACTGGTTAAAGGACTTTGTTTCATGTTGGAGGAGAATCTTCATGTCGTCTGGTAAAAGCACAATTGGTTATCTTCATTGGGAACTTTTCTTCATCGTTGTATAGTCAGCCAGCTGAAGCTGATCAAGGAACTTGTGAAGCAGATTCAACAGCTTCCAGAGTATTGCATGGTGTTGCCCAATTAAAAATCTGTTTTTCCTTAAAAAAGCGTAAGAATGGGCAGCATCAATAGCAACATCATCATGAGAGACGTCCACGATGTGTAAGAAGCTATTGTGGTAAATGGGCTTACTTATATGTGATTTACACTTGCATTTTGTCATAGTGATACTGCTCTCACTTACAGTATGCACTGCATAGTATTTGGAGCCAAATAGAGCAAGGATTCCTGTATATCCTCCTATGCAGAAGGAGGGTACAGATGTGGCAACTACTAAGCAACCGCAACCCTATCTAATCATACCTATTCCAGTAGGCGGTGTAAAATTGCCTGGTGCTATGACAAATATCACCAGACATCTTTTCTTAGAAAAGAGTGTTATTGAGATTGTCCTTGAGCACCAGAAACAGGCTTGAAAGGAAAGATGAAGAAAGTGATTGTCTAGGAGTGACCCTACACAGGTAGCACATGTTAAAACACCCAGCACACTGACAAATGTTTCTATGATTGGTCCAATAAGAAGAAACTATGCTGACATAGTGCAAGAGACAATTATAGAAGCCCATTAGAAAAGAACAAGACCTAAGAGAAGTGCTAGGGAAGATGATCATGAGTTAAATGATTACCTGGATAGTACAGCACACTTGGGGAATAACATGTCAGCATATGATAGAAGTGGGAAGAAGTACCTCAAAGGAGGAATGCTTTGCATGTGCACTCCTGCCTTATAGCATGGGGAAGTCTAAAGTCTTCATAGCTATTGAAATAGATGTACTGACTGCACATTGTATATCACACCTAGAATTCTGTCGCACAAGAGGCCAGTTCATGGGTCGAACAGCCTATCTCAAATGGGCAACTGAATGGACAGATCCAGATGAAGACAACCATGTCCAAGATATAGAGACAAGGCTAAGAACTCACACCAAGAATCACGTGATCAGATATGAAAAGCCTGGAGTGAAAGGAGCTGGAATCAGACGGGAAGTAAACAAAAGACTGGAAAGTCCAAGGAAATCTGCAGAAGACATTTGTAGATGGAAAAACAGAGGCCAGATGCAGATTTGGGGATCAGTGTTATCACCAGATGTTTGGGAAGAAGGTGTGGTGATCTGCAGAGACTGGGTAATAATGAGTCACTACAATCCAACTATTGAGAATGCACAAATGCTGTGTAAACCTTTATGGTCGAAACTTGCTAAACTACTGACCTGGGTCGAATATAGAGGAGGTCCCTTGCAGATAGTGCCTTTGGAGAATGCAGAGCTGGGCTTTGGAAACAATGGCACAAGAAAGGTTGGAGAGCACCAGAGCTGTGATCAAATCTTTGAGGCACAAGGAATAAACATTGGGACAGCAGTGATAATGGATCACTATTGGGCTTGTGGATCCAAAGTGTACATGAAGTTACCCAAGGATTGGGGAGGACGATGCTCACTAGTGAATGTCCATGCTCCAGCATTGGTGATTCCTAAAAGTGACTTAAGTCTTGACAGTTTCCCGAAAGCAGATGCTTACCTGAGGAAGAATAGATCTGTGGAGCTGATTAATCGAATTAAGTGGGAGAACTATTTCTCAGCCAAGTCAATAGAAGCTTTTGACTCCATCCCGTATGAACACATGAACACAGACTGTTCAGCCAGACTTCATCGGTATTCACAATGATCTTCATGCCGAGAATCCAGGTTGAAGCAAATACCAAATGGCTGCGGATTACCAGATGGGAATTGCTGCAATCAACGCTACCATAAAGGGATTCAATGCTATCAGAGAAGAGCTGAGAGCCATACGGCCAATGACTCTTCAGAATAGATACGTCCTGTACATTATAACAGCTATCGATGTAGGTGTTTGTGCAAAAATCAGGGAATCATGTTGCACATTCATACCGTCTCATGATGACGAGAATGGCATCTTGACAGAAGCCATAGAGATGCTGACGAAACTGCACGTCCAAATGATAGACGAAGTAGAAAACATTGCTGATGACAGTTGGCTTGGATCGCTCTTTTCTTGGGTTCAAGTTCGTTGGAGCCCTGATCGTATTGATTTTGCTTGGATTTTGTGTGATTAGAATAATACTCGCACAATGCAAGAAGAAAGCAAAGAAAGCCATAGTGATGAAAATCATGATCAATGTTGACTCATGATGGAAGGCCAGAGACTTGATAGATGAAGAAATCAGAGATTTTGTGAAGGCCAGCATCCATGCACACGAGGGAACGAAGTTCCTGTATCCAAAGAATCATAAGAAGTATGTGGGAAAGTGGATCTATTGTAGCCCAAGTGGACAGTGCATGCCCATGACTTGGAATAAGGATGAGCATGTGAAATCAACTGGATGCTTGAAAGGAGTCATAAAGATATGGGGCCCAAAGAAGCATTTCTTCAGAAAGGGTTGTCTAGATATGAAGAATGATGCGAGAATGGTTGATGAATCGCCAAGAGGGGGCAGTGTAGAGAAGGAGCCAAGTACCCCCACCTCAACCACTTTGCCCATATTGCCTATATGTTGGGAACCAGAGAGTGAGACACAAGCAAAACTATTGAACATACAGATACCAAGGAGAATCTTGCAAGGAAGGTTCCCATTGAGAAAACCATACTTGCATACGAGACAGTATGATGGCCATTTGAATGAAATCCCAGAAGAAACAGGACAGCTGAATGGAAGAGAAGAATGGTGACGTCACCGCCACATGAAGCAAGCTGACGTACATAGAAGAGATGCAGAAACAAGAGAATGAAGATATTCTATAAGGCATCAAGAACGTATCAAAGATAAGTGACATCTTGGGATCAAGATGAAGAAATGTATGCTACAGAACTGATGAAGATATCAAATCATTTTACATGTGTACATATGCAAGGAAACACAAGCAGACAAAGTATTCTTGAGGCTAGCTTTATGGTGAATAGATTGAGGCATGCGCCAACGTATACATATATAGGAGCAACTAATGAATGGATGGTTCCACTACGTATTATAGCAGAGCTGGACTAAAAAAGGAAAGCCTTTCCAGCGTGTTGCAGTTATAAAAGAAATTGGATTAACAGAAGTGAAAATCAGAAAGGCAAGGCTGGATGAGCTCAAGAAGCCAAGGTCTTATCAGGCTGGTGTGAGCAGACATTGGATACAAATCGTGTGAAAGAACGAAACTCCTGTTCAGAAGACATGGACATAAACAGGAAGACGTCAGAGGTCTATTAGAAAATAGTATTTTATATACACCAGAAGCTCCATTTTGTGGTCTTCAGTCACGTGGAAGGATAAAGTTGGACGAACATGACAACCACACCTATGCATGAGGGCAGAACGTGCCTTCACTGCCCTGAATTCTCCAGAGCAAGGAACATTTCCAAGGCCGAGTTCAAAGCCTTAATTGGCAGCAGACCACTAAGGTGATGATAGATGATATGCTAATTGGTGGGAAACTATGGTTAAGACTAGCTCACCAGGACCTGGAAGACCAGCCTACGTGCTGCTAACATAGGTGGAAAAGTACAGATGGAGGTTAAGGTGCTAACCAATTGTAGGGGGATGCGTGATTAAGGGTCCTATAGTTTGTGTAACCAATGGGACGTTGTGTATTTAATGACGTTCATAGTGACCTGTTTGAGGGGAAGGCTTAGTTTCCCCACCTGATGTTAAGAAGCCTATCACTTTCTTAGACTAGGATGGAATGTATACTTAGATGTTCCCTTAGAAACAATCACAATAGCCACTAGGTTTTGTACTTTGCCACGTAGGATGATGTTAGTAAACACACAGGTTGACATCATCAATGACCATTTTGTGTTGTAAAAGAATGCTTTTTTAAAGATGCATTTAGAGAAACTATGTGTTGAGATGTCTGTTGATGTCCGTTGTACTCCCTGTTTTAGATAATTAATATTAAAACAATTATCATTTTCCCAACTACCTGAGTCATTTTGATTATTGATGTTTGAGTAACTTCTGCATCCCCATTCATCTCAAGGGTATTGCTACCTCGTCTTAAAGGGCTAGAGTCTCCCAGTTCTGACTCAATAAATGAGATGATGAAATATTACTTGGTGCTAGATGGGGATTGTGGCCTAGTGACCCATTTTCACCCTTTCGAAACAGGGGCCCTTTTTTAAATTGCTCAACTCCGCGTTTGACAAACATGTGTGTTCCTGGACCAAGAAAGAGACATCTGCACGTGGGGCCGTTCCCAAACATATCACATTGGCGGGGGGCGTTTCAGTAACACAATCAGCTTCATATTTCAATGTTGGCCAAACTTGTCCTATTGCATTTGTATATTGCCTATTGCGACAGACATACGAGTTTCGAAGCACTGCAAGTGGCAGATGGTGTTATTTACAGATATGAGAAGTGAAAGGAGTGCACGAGCACTAATTTGTTCCACTTATATTTACAGATTCTTGTGTAGCAAGACACGCACACCATTGATGGGTGGTATACTTTAAAATGAGTTGTACAATGTTTATTTAGGTCCTAATAATGATCTTCAAGAATAGCCTTCTTCTAAAATGTTCAGTTCCAAAATACACCATTCGAGACCAAGAAACTCACCAGAGCTGAAATCAAAACACCTAGAGGTGCATCAGCTGACCGCACGCGGTACACAAACGTGCCACGCATTATTTTTGCTTTAATTTCACCCTTCTGTGTTGTACACTGCCATGCCACAATGTCTGTCAAAATAGCTCTAAAGACCTTTAAACAAATAAAAAAAGGCCATAAACTATAGCTGTCTTCCTTGCCTCCAAACAAAAAGCGTTTTATAATGGCCCAATCCTATTGAAAAACGCTTTGCTAAAGGAACATAACATGAAATAAGTAAAGTCAGTTGAGACTTACCTTTATTGTGAGTTTTTAGATGTTAATGTACATTTTGTGAAACTCATACGCTCTGTGGACAGTTTGTATTGAAAGTGTACATTTATACCATCACCTTAATACCCACATTAAAGTCAGCTGAGATTTGTCATTAATGTGAGTTTTTAGGAGTTGTTAATTGTGTAATGTGCTTATTTTGAAACTCATATGCTCTGTGGACAGTTGGTATTGAAAGTGTACATTAATGCCATACGATGTACAGTTTTTATGAGAAAAAGTGCCTTAATTCTCTGCACGCAGCATATATAGATACAATTCAAATGTTAACATCTCAAAATTGGCAGTCGATTTTAAAAAATGTTCTTCAGTGCAATTCCAGATAAACTGTAGGTGTTAGTTTCCCCACCTGATGTTAAGAAACAGCCAATTTTGAGATATTTGGGCCGAAATGTTTTTTTTCCTGTGGAAAACCCCATGTTTCAATCTGTTGAAAACATGATCATAGGAAATATTTTTTACACTATGAAGCTGTGAAGATACAAATCTGAAATGTTCCATGCACCGGCACCTGCCTCGAAATATTACTCAATATTAATACTAGCGTTTGCAAGTTATTGAGAAAGCCATTTTCTGAAACACTGTAGAGACTTTCTTATAACCTTAACTATGGTTTGCTCAAGCCCCAAGGCATAACGGTACTCCAAAAGGTAGCAAAATTGAACGGTACTCCAGTACCTCGAATGGCAATCCTAATACCATGCTAAAACAAACCCATTCCAATACAAACAGGTTCAGCCAAAAATAGAGTATCCAGAGTTGTTTTATTTAAGTCTCAGTAAAAAACAAGAAAGACAGGGAAACAGAACAATGTGTTTCACAACTAACATGTTGCTTGTTCACATACAAAAACATCTACATTCTGCCCTCATTATGTAGCACTCTATGGTTCCATGGTTCTTTTTCAAAATGCTTTTCCATTTTCAGTGTTTATGACCCAACAACACATAGACACCCCAACTGATGTCAAAGAGAGCGGCCATTTTGACAAATCTTTTCAAATGTCCATATTCATAGACGCTAGATGCAGAAAGCATACGATTTAAAGTGCCTACTGCTTTAAATTCCAACAATATGCATTACATGTTTTCACAACAATGCAAGTCTAGATAATAACTTTTTTTATTTTTTTTTATTTTTTTTATTGTGTTTCAGTTCTAAAGAACTGTTCACATAACAGTATTAACATACAAATAACAAATTACAATGAAGATCTAAACATTTCATACAAAGTCAGTATCGTACAGCAAAAATAAAAAAAGTAAGAATAAAAATAAATAAAAGTATCTACATTTACATCTATCAGAGATCTAGGTACAATTATTAAAATTAAAGCTAAGGGACTTTCATATTTACTTGCACTAGATTGTTAAATTGATATACTTATGTACATTTCTCCTACAGGTAGCTAGAACTCATTGATTTTCTTTTCAGGAGTGCCCCCCCCCCCCCCCCCGAGAAACTTTATAGCTCAGATCAAGCACCTACGCTTATATAGAACCAACCTATAGATCCACTAGTATTTTCATATTTGCTTGAAACTGCCTTAGACAGAAGTTTACCACCTTCCAGATTTGAGTGGTTGCAATTATAACATTCTTGTTCCACCCTGCTAGATAACTAGATTTCGCTCTGTCAAATACTATTAATTCAACCACAAATGTCAACTAAAGATTCAATGATAAAGTGCATAGTGCTGTTACCTATTTTTGGTCAAAGACTCTTCAAATGCACACTGCTGGGGTTAGTACATTATGTCATATGTGTCATAAGGTAATTGCCTGATTGTATACGGCAAAACGTGTCCACTATTGGACTTTATATTCCAGCATACATCCCATATAACAGTCATATTAATGCATATTTTTAAAAAAATGAATGTTTAAAAAACACTGAATAGAAAGATATAACATTCTTTTCTTTTTAAAAAAAATACAATTAGCCTCACAATACATCAATAAATTGTGCACATTACAAAATGATACATTTTAAATGGAAATCACCATTTTATATACTCAGTACTATACATTCAAATACAGATGTAAACTAGAGGCAAGATTATACAGTACATAGTGCTGTAAACTATGATATGACCCAAGCTTATAAGGTGCCTAGTGCTAATTGACAACTAATAAGCTATATCAACTAAAATGGACACAACTATTAGAACAAATCAGGTAGAAAACTAATAACAGTAACATAAGAAAAAAAACCACCAAAACCAAACAATGATGAACTTGCTACAAACAATATAGTGGAATGAAAACAAAATGTTTCAAGGTCATCTCTTTTTCATTTTCTTTACCCAAACTGCGAAAATATCCCAGAGGATTACTCTAATGAAAAAAATTAATTTCTGAAGAAACATACTAATAAGAGTAATGATGATTACAGTCAGAATCTCCATTCATTACGCAAAAGTCAAACTTCACACACATTATAAAAATGCATGCAGCACCTCATCAATATGGTGACCCTGAGGAAACTGTATTTCCAAATCCAAAAGTAGTCTGGTTTCCTGTTGTCTAAGGAGTAACTCTCAGTTACCTCCTCTAATCAATTGGATGATTGTGTGGACTCCAAAGAATCAGAAACCTTCCAAAACTCCTCTTTGTACTTCCCTGAAATGTTTTGCGGTAGGATATGCTTGATCATTATTTTTAATAGCACAAATATGTTGTAGCATACAGATCTTTAATCTGCATACCGTACTACCCTCATACCACTTAGCACATGTGCATGTCAAAACATATACAACAAACTCAGTATTACATGTAATTTCCCTATTAATTTCAACTACCTGATTTGACACTGGATGTTCAAAAGTAGTGCAATTAAGGCATATTTGCAGGCTTTGCATTTCATACATCTATAAAAACCCAAGCCAGAATCCATGATCCACTCACTGCCCAGATCTTTCCTTTCTTGCTGCATAACGCTAGAAACTAGTATATCCTTCATCAAAGTAGATCTACGATAAGTAATGCTTGGATGTTCAGCTAAAAACGTCACTGTCACGACCCTCACACAAAACCCCCTCTGGCAAACCCATTGGCCAGGTGGAGTCAGGACTTGGGCCTCTATGGCCTGGCATCCTCTTCAAAAGCCCTCATGGGGCCAGTCCTAGCGCCTATGGCGCCAGGCTCATACACCATGAAAAACAATGTGCTTGGGAACTTCTTTATTGTATTGTCAGCCAACATGGAGGCATCCACATAGCTTGGTTCATAAGAACCAAGCTATGCTGTCTAGTGTTTTGGGTGTGGTAGCTAGGGACTACTTTACCTGGACTATTTTGTTGGGGCTATTTAAACCACACCCGAGCAAGACAACACGCTTCATGTTACTTTGCAGCTTGCAGCGTGACGTTCACCGTGTCCAGCTATTCCCTCGAACCTCGGAGAAGCAGAACCTGCAAGGAGACAAAAGGAACATCATTAGCAGCAGCATCTTACCTGCAGTCTTCATCTTTAAACACTCGCAGCTACTGAGAACAGCTTCCTCGAATCTGCACGCCTCCCGGACAGAACGACCTGAAAGAGGAAGATAGAGGCAACATTAAAGAAAGCAGTAGAGACATTTACAAATTACGAACTGCTCAAAAGGCTTACCTGGCTGGTCGCCTCTCGGCTGGCACCACTCTGGACATTCCACTCACGCTGAAGAACACTGTGGCCTACAAGGAAGGAAAACACAGGTTAGCTAAGGGAAGACTTCGCAGCGCTGCACATAGCGCTTACTTACCGCATCATAGACCTCTTAATGCGCCATCATTTACCAGCGGGGCTCAACCATAGCCAGTTCGCCGCGCTGAAGCTCTGCATACCTAAGGGAGAAAAAAGAGACATTTTAAACAAAGAAAGGCATGCAAGATAGCAACAAAACTAAAGAACAGCAATAAGACCTACCTGAACAATATCAAACGGGCCGGCGTCAGTGAAGTAACTGGACCGCACTCGCCCATGAAAGACAACGCGCCCCTGCAAAGAAGGCAGGACGGAGAGCACGCCTAATTCTATCACAAGGTGAGGAGAGGGCGCCAGAGGGACTGAAATCATACGGGGTGGAGATACTTACCCCAGTCGGTCAGTCTTGAACACAGTCTGCCTGTATTTTTAGGCAGAACCTTCCCCGCAGAGCACATCAGGGCAAAGCTGATTAGCATACCAGCGAGTAACCCGGCTGGGTGGCGTCCCTCTGGATACCAGGTGAGCGTAACAGTCACCACATTTGTATCCAAATTCAAAACAGGGCAGTGATAACCAACAATCTGTCTTACATCTTTTGATTGATTATCAAAAGTTATAATAAATGTGGATGAATTAGATTTTGTTTAGATTCTGGAACGTGATTTTCTTTCGGAAAAAGAAATTCTCTATTCGTAATTACACTTTTTGGTTTTGCTTGATCTCTAAAATTGACCACAGTGATTTTACTTTGTCAAAAGATTGTAAAGAAGAGCAGTTTCTGCCTAATCTAAGGAACTCCTCATAGGGAAAGCGCCAAATCAGGCACTTGGGATGACTGCTAGAAGCATGCAATGGAGTGTTTGACCCTGTTGGTTTCTTGTAAAGATCTGTACCAATTTTGCCATGATCTTGCTTGACAAGGACAACTAGGAATATTACACTGTGACGGCCATAGGGACTCAGTAAACTTGAAATTAAGAGTGCTGTCATTAAGAAGTCTAACAGACTGTAACCATCAATCTCAGCCCCTTTCCAATTGGTGAATACGTTGTCTATATCACATAGCCACACTATTATTTTGTCAGTATAAAGTATGTTTTCAACTAACTAGACAATAAACATATCCCACCATCACATGGTTACATTTGCATAGAATGGAGCGAAGGTTGAGCTCATTGCAGTACCTGGCAACTACGTAAAGTACTTGCAGTCAAATAAGAAAACATTGTTAGTAAGACAGAGCTTTATCATGCCTATGATCGTTTCCGTATGTTTCTGAAAATTCAATGATCTTGTATTGAAATAGTATTTACAGGCTTATAGATGTGTGTCATGTTGAATAGAGCTACATAAAGAGACCACATCCATGATGGCCAATAAGTAGTTATCTTCCCACCGATCTGATCGATTTTGCATAGAGAATCTTTTGTGTCCCTGACATATGAAGGAAGTGAGGAAACTAAAGGAAATAAAACATCATCCACATACTTAGGAACATTTTCATACAATGCCCCAATAAGTGGGACAATGGGTCTACAAGGAGGTCTTTTAAGGTTCTTTTGCATGTTTGCATAAAATATGGTAGGCATAACTGACTGTTTAGTAAACATAAACCTACAATCCTCATCAAGTAGACCCAACATCTTCCAATGTTCTAAGAATTTTTCTAATTCATTTTCCATTTCTACTATGTGATTAGCGGATAGTGGATTGTAGCATGTGATGCAATTAGTTGCCTCTCAAACATAGTCTTGGCTATGTATAATAACTATGTTGCTGCCTTCATCTCAAGGATGATACAATTTGGGAGGTCTTGAAGTTCATTCAATACTTGGCCTACTTTTCTGTTTAAATTCTTCTTCTTCTTGATGTCAGCGGACTTCCTCAGTTTCTTAAAGTCATTGATGACAAGACCCTGAAGTGCTTCAATGTACCAACACAAGGGTAGGTAAGGATTGAATGTTGACTTACACTTGAGGTTGGTCTTTTGATGCCAATCAGTACTTATGCCAATCTCTTCCCAATCGGTCGGTATCATAGAGTCATCGACCCCTAGTTGATTTTCAAGATGCAAAAGATCAGTCAATGTATTCACATCTTTTATGGCAACATTAGATCTTCCAGTCTGTGAAGCATCTCTTTTCTTATGATGGGGATTGGTGAGGAAAACTTTTCTTAAACAAGTTAATCTAGGTGCTTGAAGCACCCAATTTTGAGATATTTGGGCTGACATGTTTTTCCCTATGGAAAACCCAGTGTTAAAAGCTGTCCAAAATGCGATCAAAGTAAATATTTTTTTAAACTATGAAGCTGTGAATATTGAAATCTGAAATTTTGCATGCATAGGTGGCTGCCTTGAAATATTACTCAATATTAATACAAGTGTTTGTAAGGTATTGAGAAAAGTCATTTTCTGAAACACCCTAGAGAGTTAATTATAACCTTAACCATGTTTTGGGCTAGCGCAAAGGCATAATATACATATATATGGATGATAAAAAATGCCATGGCACTGAATAATGAGAAGATGGAGTTGATGTGGTAGGCTCAGGGATCAGGATACACAGCTAGGTCCAGAGTATCAAAACTTTCTTTTAGCGGGATGTAGCATCCCCACACAACAAAAGGTGAAGACACTGGGTGTATATTTAGATCAAACCTTGACTATGCGAGCACAGGTGAATAGCTTGGTATCTGTGTGTGCTTATCACATCAAACTACTGTCCCAGATACAACCATACCTTTCAAAGAAAAGTTGGGTTACAGTGGCCAGGGCCATTATTAGCACAAACATTGATTACTGCAGTAGCCTCTTGGTTAGAATCAGCAAAGATGATTGTGCTACGATACCGGTAGTCCAGAATTGTGCAGTGTGAGCAGTGGAAGGACTGAATAGAAGAGCTGATATCTCTGAGGCTAGAAGAAATCTGCATTGGCTTCCAATTGAAGCCAGAATATCTTACCACTTGTTGATTATGACGCACATGTGTCTGGCAGGGATAAGGCCTGAATATCTGGCGGAAACCCTGAGAAGAAACCCTTTGGTGAGATCTTTGAGATCCAATGATACCAATTTACTGGTGGTGCAAAGGTCTAAATGGACCCCGGTCAGTAAAAGTGCCTTTTTCGCAGCTGCACCTAAGGCATGCAATGCAATCTCGACACACCTCTGAGGCATTGAATCATGGGAAGTGTTTAAGAATTAAAAAAACCTATCTGTTTAGGTAGTGCATTTGATGTTATTCCTAAATATCCTGCTGGCTAATTTCTGGTATTTGTTTTTTATGTGTGTTCTGTTGTGTTTATCATCTGCCTATTGAGTAGAGTGCACGTATGCCTCTGGAACCTTAGTGCGCGGTATAAAAAAAATTCACATATATATATATATGTATATATGTCCCGGGCTCCAGAGGTGCCAGGAACGGGGTGACACATGCCTCTACTTAGAAGAGCAACATTGCTGGTTTTCCCCCTTCCCCATACTGTGGGAATAACACTATGTAATTGAAGGGTGAGTTGGTTCCTGGCTACCTGCATTGACTACAGCAACCGAAATTTCCTGAGGCAACAATTGGCATTAACCAGCAACACCTGAACAGACTGCCTCCCTGAAGATTGCAAGAGGCATGAAAGCACTTGGAGGAGAAGATCAACTGGACTGTGGAAGGTGCACTAAGCTGGGAACCAGAGTGCACCCCTCACCCCCTTTCTTTCAAAATATGTTTTGGGAGTTCCGGGCTCCAGAGGTGGCGGCACCGGGGTGACACATGCCCCTACTTAGCAGAGCCACATTGCTGGTTTTCCCCCGCACCCACTCTGGGATTTACTCTATGTAATTGGAGGGTGAGTTGGTTCCTGGCTACCTGCATTGACTACAGCAACCAGAATTCCCTGAGTCCACAATTGGTATTAACCAGCAACACCTGAACAGACTGCCTCGCTGAAGATTGCAAGAGGCATGAAAGCGCTTGGAGGAGAAGATCAACTGGACTGTGGAAGGTGCGCTAAGCTGGGAACCAGAGTGCACCCCTCACCCCCTTTCTTTCAAAATATGTTTTGGGAGTTCCGGGCTCCAGAGGTGGCGGCACCGGGGTGACACATGCCCCTACTTAGCAGAGCCACATTGCTGGTTTTCCCCCGCACCCCACTCTGGGATTTACTCTATGTAGTTGGAGGGTGAGTTGGTTCCTGGCTACCTGCATTGACTACAGCAACCAGAATTCCCTGAGTCCACAATTGGTATTAACCAGCAACACCTGAACAGACTGCCTTGCTGAAGATTGCAAGAGGCATGAAAGCGCTTGGAGGAGAAGATCAACTGGACTGTGGAAGGTACACTAAGCTGGGAACCAGAGTGCACCCCTCACCCCCTTTCTTTGAAAACATATTTTGGGAGTCCCGGGCTCCAGAGGTGGCGGCACCGGGGTGACACATGCCCCTACTTAGCAGAGCCACATTGCTGGTTTTCCCCCGCACCCCACTCTGGGATTTACTCTATGTAATTGGAGGGTGAGTTGGTTCCTGGCTACCTGCATTGACTACAGCAACCAGAATTCCCTGAGTCCACAATTGGTATTAACCAGCAACACCTGAACAGACTGCCTCGCTGAAGATTGCAAGAGGCATGAAAGCGCTTGGAGGAGAAGATCAACTGGACTGTGGAAGGTACACTAAGCTGGGAACCAGAGTGCACCCCTCACCCCCTTTCTTTGAAAACATATTTTGGGAGTCCCGGGCTCCAGAGGTGGCGGCACCGGGGTAACACATGCCCCTACTTAGCAGAGCCACATTGCTGGTTTTCCCCCGCACCCCACTCTGGGATTTACTCTATGTAATTGGAGGGTGAGTTGGTTCCTGGCTACCTGCATTGACTACAGCAACCAGAATTCCCTGAGTCCACAATTGGTATTAACCAGCAACACCTGAACAGACTGCCTCGCTGAAGATTGCAAGAGGCATGAAAGCGCTTGGAGGAGAAGATCAACTGGACTGTGGAAGGTGCACTAAGCTGGGAACCAGAGTGCTCCCCTCACCCCCTTTCTTTCAAAATATGTTTTGGGAGTTCCGGGCTCCAGAGGTGGCGGCACCGGGGTGACACATGCCCCTACTTAGCAGAGCCACATTGCTGGTTTTCCCCTGCACCCCACTCTGGGATTTACTCTATGTAGTTGGAGGGTGAGTTGGTTCCTGGCTACCTGCATTGACTACAGCAACCAGAATTCCCTGAGTCCACAATTTGTATTAACCAGCAACTCCTGAACAGACTGCCTCGCTGAAGATTGCAAGAGGCATGAAAGCGCTTGGAGGAGAAGATCAACTGGACTGTGGAAGGTACACTAAGCTGGGAACCAGAGTGCACCCCTCACCCCCTTTCTTTCAAAACATGTTTTGGGAGTCCCGGGCTCCAGAGGTGGCGGCACCGGGGTGACACATGCCCCTACTTAGGAGAGCCACATTGCTGGTTTTCCCCCCGAACCTCACTCTGGGATTTACTCTATGTAATTGGAGGGTGAGTTGGTTCCTGGCTACTTGTATTGACCACAGCAACCAGAATTCCCTGAGGCCACAATTGGTATTAACCAGCAACACCTGAACAGACTGCCTCCCTGAAGATTGCAAGAGGCATGAAAGCGCTTGGAGGAGAAGATCAACTGGACTGTGGAAGGTGCACTAAGCTGGGAACCAGAGTGCACCCCTCACCCACTTTCTTTCAAAATATGTTTTGGGAGTTCCGGGCTCCAGAGGTGGCGGCACCGGGGTGACACATGCCCCTACTTAGCAGAGCCACATTGCTGGTTTTCCCCCGCACCCCACTCTGGGATTTACTCTATGTAGTTGGAGGGTGAGTTGGTTCCTGGCTACCTGCATTGACTACAGCAACCAGAATTCCCTGAGTCCACAATTGGTATTAACCAGCAACACCTGAACAGACTGCCTCGCTGAAGATTGCAAGAGGCATGAAAGCGCTTGGAGGAGAAGATCAACTGGACTGTGGAAGGTACACTAAGCTGGGAACCAGAGTGCACCCCTCACCCCCTTTCTTTCAAAACATGTTTTGGGAGTCCCGGGCTCCAGAGGTGGCGGCACCGGGGTGACACATGCCCCTACTTAGGAGAGCCACATTGCTGGTTTTCCCCCCGAACCTCACTCTGGGATTTACTCTATGTAATTGGAGGGTGAGTTGGTTCCTGGCTACTTGTATTGACCACAGCAACCAGAATTCCCTGAGGCCACAATTGGTATTAACCAGCAACACCTGAACAGACTGCCTCCCTGAAGATTGCAAGAGGCATGAAAGCACTTGGAGGAGAAGATCAACTGGACTGTGGAAGGTGCACTAAGCTGGGAACCAGAGTGCACCCCTCACCCCCTTTCTTTCAAAATATGTTTTGGGAGTTCCGGGCTCCAGAGGTGGCGGCACCGGGGTGACACATGCCCCTACTTAGCAGAGCCACATTGCTGGTTTTCCCCCGCACCCCACTCTGGGATTTACTCTATGTAATTGGAGGGTGAGTTGGTTCCTGGCTACCTGCATTGACTACAGCAACCAGAATTCCCTGAGTCCACAATTGGTATTAACCAGCAACACCTGAACAGACTGCCTCGCTGAAGATTGCAAGAGGCATGAAAGCGCTTGGAGGAGAAGATCAACTGGACTGTGGAAGGTGCACTAAGCTGGGAACCAGAGTGCACCCCTCACCCCCTTTCTTTCAAAATATGTTTTGGGAGTTCCGGGCTCCAGAGGTGGCGGCACCGGGGTGACACATGCCCCTACTTAGCAGAGCCACATTGCTGGTTTTCCCCCGCACCCCACTCTGGGATTTACTCTATGTAGTTGGAGGGTGAGTTGGTTCCTGGCTACCTGCATTGACTACAGCAACCAGAATTCCCTGAGTCCACAATTGGTATTAACCAGCAACACCTGAACAGACTGCCTCGCTGAAGATTGCAAGAGGCATGAAAGCGCTTGGAGGAGAAGATCAACTGGACTGTGGAAGGTACACTAAGCTGGGAACCAGAGTGCACCCCTCACCCCCTTTCTTTCAAAACATGTTTTGGGAGTCCCGGGCTCCAGAGGTGGCGGCACCGGGGTGACACATGCCCCTACTTAGGAGAGCCACATTGCTGGTTTTCCCCCCGAACCTCACTCTGGGATTTACTCTATGTAATTGGAGGGTGAGTTGGTTCCTGGCTACTTGTATTGACCACAGCAACCAGAATTCCCTGAGGCCACAATTGGTATTAACCAGCAACACCTGAACAGACTGCCTCCCTGAAGGTTGCAAGAGGCATGAAAGCGCTTGGAGGAGAAGATCAACTGGACTGTGGAAGGTACACTAAGCTGGGAAACAGAGTGGGCCCCTCACCCATATATATATATATATATATATATATATATATATATATATATATATATATATATATATATAAATATATGTGTATATATATGTATATATATATATATATATATATATATATATATATATATATATATATATATATATATATTTATTTTACAGGGCCTGTGGTAGCAGCCTTTCATTATGGATAAGTTGCTCAACTGATACAAACAGCACTTTTTGGGTGGCTTATAACTTTGCCTCCCCTGGACGAATACCCACAAAACTTTGCAAAAAAAGGTATATGGCTCCCTCGGAATGATTCTGCAAAGTCTTGTGCGGTTTTCTTAAGGGGGGCAGAGTTATAAGGGAGTCCAAAAATGTGTGGAAAAACCTCATAGATGCAATGGAAACAATGTTTTTTGCTCGCGCCTACAGGACAAATTATCACTGGACAGGTTTTCAGCAAATTTGCGCAAGGAGCTGCAACTTGGTTCCCGAAAGAGTGCTTTTGTAAATTTGGTGTAAATCCATCCAGTCGTTTATTTTTAAACGGCCAAAAATTAGGTAAACAAATGAGTGATATCTGGATCCGGTCCATGGACTCACTTCCGATTTGAGGTCCATGGACACATCTGGCTCAATTAGGGGATTGCATGATGTCCACAGACATCATACGCACCCACTCAAAAGCATGAGGTGGATCATCTTTATTAAATAGTTGCCATGTTGTATCCACGGACAGTGGCCAGTGTCTGTGGTTAGCACAGTGGAGAAGAGATTTGGAAAACACATTTGGAGTTATTTGGTGGCTGAAAGAGGGTTTGAAAAGGGTGGGACAAAAGTGTACATGGAGCTGTATTTATAGGTGAAAAAAGGTTTCCAGATGCCGCTGAGTCCGCAGTCACTTTTGGTTTGAAGGAATATCAAGTAGGCATTTGTTAGATTTGCTGGTAACCTATGTTTTGGAGTAACGGGGTGTTGTTAAAACCAACCACTTCTTTTTTTGGCATGTGCAGTATAGTGGCCTGAAGTGTTTATAGGACCAGTGTGGTATATTATGCCTACTGTTGTGAAGGTTTTCTTGCCAAGAGATACTTGGCCAAAGGTAGTGAGCTTACAGTTATTTTTGGTACCATCTGCATTGTACCTTAGAAGCATTAGTATGACATATTGGCTAGGTGAGTATATTTGTACCATGGAATGATTGTTGAATTGCAAAAAGGGCATAATATGCCATGATTTACATTCTGTGGAAGTTGGTGAAATGGAATCGATTTACAATTTGGTATGGATACTTATACAGATCGTTCATTAGGTGTGTGCTTTTGTGAAACATCGGGCCTCATTAAGAGTATGGCCATCCAGAAACAAGGGTTGCGGTAGCAGCATAACAGCACCCTTTCCGGACCACCTTACGCTGATAATGCTGGTAGGGGCACAGATACCCCAGCAGGCCTGAAATGCCAGAAAATCAGGCTCCTAGCGGCATTTCTCTTACTGAAGCACTGGCCCCATTGTTACGGGGTTGGTGGCAACCCGCCGGTATCACTGGTGGGTTACTGCTAACCTCATAATGCAGGCCATGGTTGCAGAGAGTGCATGTACGTTTCCACGTGTATGAAATCTGGAAGATTTCATTTATAGTGATGTTTTTGCTTTCCAGTGCTTGTAGTCAGTACATTAGGAATTCTTGTGGATCTTCCTGTGTGTTTATGGTAAATGTTACCATTCCTGCACAGCAGTCTAATTCTTGCCATATACCTAAGTGCTGCCAGGATTATTCGTGCCATTTCTATGAAGTATGAGCATTTGCAAACACAACTGGTCTGAGCCGTTTAAGTACATTTTGTGAACAATTGCTGGCAATTGGAAGAGAAGATTGATTGTTAGCATAGCAATTTACTCCAGTTGTGTTGCTTAATTTAAATGGACCTGAGAGTAGTGCCTCTGCATCCTTTGATGGGCCTGCAGTTCCTTTGGATGAGCAGTTGAGTTTGTACAAGACAGATTTGTGGTTGTATTATTGGATGGAGAAGCAGTTGGTCATTATTTCTTTAGCAGTATTATTGGGAGATATATTTTAGGTTTGGTTTGTATTAGTTTTCTTTTTAAATTTGTATTCTAGGATGCAAGGAATGTCAGAGTTGACTTTGTTTGCATCAAAGTTTATTAGGAATAGACCATTGAGTCTACGCAGATGTGAAAGTGCTACGTAACTCATACCTTCTTAAAGACTGTGCGGCCAGTGTCAATCAATACATGATGTACGGTTAGACCTTGTGATTTGTGAATAGTGACAGCATATGCAAGAGATAGAGAGAATTGTAATCTGCTTACGTACATGTCTTTGAAAAGAAGAAAACGTGCTATTGTGCAACCCATTTCTTTAACTTCTGCAAGTTTGTCAAAGTGGATGGTGACAAACTGAATGTTGTTGTCATGTGGATATGTTTGGAAGCTAACAACTATACCAATTGCTCCATTGACTAAACCTTGTTCTACATCAAGGTTACGTTTTAGAATTACTCTGCAATTTAAACACAGAGTTAATATGTGCTCTAATCCAGCTGTATCGGTGAAACATTTTTCCAAGCTATTTAGTCTTGCTGTCACTTGTTGAGACAAAGGGAGTGTCATGCTGTGCACTTCTAGTTTGTCTGTGGAGCTCATTTGCAGTATGGGTTGCATTTCTTTTTTTTTTAACATTGTCACATTGAATTGACTACAGCTGGCAAGGGTTCGTATTAAGGACATGCATTTTATATTTTGTTCAGTTAATTGTTCCATGACATCAGGAGCAGCTGTGTTTTGCCCATATAGTTCATGGATTAGTCTACTATTTAAGATGGATTTTACATCTTTAGTGAGAAGACCAGTACTAATGCTTTTTAAAATGTTAGCATACGTGAGGTCTGCAGACTGATGCATGCTTTGAGTTAGTTCTCTGTAGTGAAAATGTTGCAAGAGATTTACATTTTCAATGTTGCCAAGTGTGTGACAGCATTGTGTCCTAATGTTTTGAAAATAGCTTGACCTTTTACTAATGTTAACTGTAGAGGTCTCCCAAAACAATAATGTGTTTTCCTCCAAACAGTTCTCCATAGTCGGTTTTTATGACTTCATGCATTCTGAGGTGAATTAAAGCCAACATGAGGTTGGAAACTATGCTTACTTCATCTATCAGAAGCAGTTTCATTTATTTCAGAATTGTGCATACATCAGTAGCGGCTTCTGCTGATAATTTGTAGCATTCCAGTTTGTTTTGGTGTTCTATTGGGAGGAACAGTAGTCGTTGTAAAGTTCCACCTTCTATGATGTAAGCAGCTAAACCTGTCTGGCTGTTACAACAGCCGAAAGGTTGTTGTTTGTTAAGTTTTGTAGAAATTAGCTCTTTATTTTAATTAAGAACGTTTTTCCAGAGCCAGTTTCACCACTTACATACAGGAGAATAGGTTTATCATTTTTACAAATGCAAGTTTTAGTTTCATGTTTGAAACCGTGTTCAATTTCTTCGGTGACCTCCAGATAAATGGTGAGTTGTTCATCATTTAGCTGTGATTTCAGCACTGGCATGTCTTCTTCTGATTATTTAGATTGATAAATGGTATTTTCTACCTCAGTCACGACTATTTCTGCTTCATTTAGACTGACTGGTTCTCTAAGCGGTTCTTGACTTCCTGTAAGGGATGGCTGACTTCCCTCATGAGTGTCTTTATCTAGTCGAGCTTCAATGTCTTCCTCTTGTTGACGTTCATTGTCCAACATATCTTTGTATTGTTTGAAATTGACATTTGTTATTCTGCTTGTATTTGCTTTGAATGCAGCTTCAAATGAGTCATAGTTACCTAATAATTATTCTTCTTGTCTCCAAGGTTAAAGAAGTTTCAGTAGGGCCATGTGATAAAGAGATTTAAATGATAACTTAATTTGATTAATTAGGCTGGGTTTCGTACGTTTCCCGAGGCTTCCTTGACAAGCTGAGACTGAATATTTTCCAGTTATGTCATCTGGTGTGACATTGGTTTTGTAGGAGTAGCTTTGGGCCATGTCATACAGGCACATGTTTTCCAAAGCAGTACTTCTGTTTGGGTAGTATGTGTCTAATAAATTGTTTTTTAAAATGTCCTGGTTGTTGAGATCATTTGTGGCTATTGTTTCTATCTCTTGGTAGAATTTTAGTACTCTTTTTCAGGATTAAGCTGGACCAAGGTTTAGCCAGACAATGTGGTCACAATTTCCATATAAGGTTGTACCTGTTAAACAGTCTGCAGCTTCGTAGCACCCGCATTCTCTATGGGAGAGCATTTGAATAATATAGATGTACAATTTATGAGACAGTGTTTTGTCATATGATATGTCAACCCAGAGGTCTTTTAGCTCTGTTTTCACAGCTTTGGTGAGAAAGGCTGTGGCATATCTTGCAACTGCAGTGGAATTGTGTGCATTGTATTGTTTGTCTATGTTTGCATTAAACAAGAGTGCAATGATTCCATTGTAATCATTGATGTACATGGATTTTTTGGGGGGATTTGCCTTTTACACTGTGTCTAACAGAATAGATCAAGCTATTTAATTGTCCTTTCTTGCAAACTGGTCTAGGGAAGCCAAAGCAACATTTGGCATAGTGTTTAGCTTTGTTTTTATATATACATCAGCAGAATTTTCCACACTTATGATTTTGGAAGCATAGGATTTGTGTACGTAGGTCACTATGTGTGGTTTCTCAAGGGATGTTGCAGGCAATGTATTTTTCAATAAACTGTAAAACAGTGGCAACACTGTCATGGCCACATTTGAGAGCATATTTTATCCACAAATGCAAGGGGATGTGTGGTGCTCCTCTGGATTGATATTCTTTTCTCCAAAAGAAGTGTTGCACTTCTTCGAGAGGAGGGGTAGTTTTATTGCAGATGAAGTGCAGCATGGTGATGAAGCGATGGTGAAGGTACCTTGATACATTGGCAGGGTCAAGAGAACAGAGTTCTCCTGGTGTTCTTATATCTATTCCATCTTTATTTTGGTTTGCAGTGCGTAAGAAGTCGTGCAAGTCATCCCATGCATACTGTTCACAACTTAAAGTAACAAATCATGTGGGTGAGCTTAGGTTCTTTAGTGTAGACGTACATCAGCATGACATCTGAGTCAGTATTCTTTTGTACCACGCATGTGTGCCAAGCGATTTGTGATACTTGACTGTAAAACTTCAACTTTGTCTTTTACCCTTTGAAGCAGTTGGGTAGCAGACATGTTTAAAAAACTAGAGCCTGTTTTTAATGTGTGTGCAACTCCATAACATAGAGTTGCTAGTTCACTTTCGAACAGGAGGTGGAAAATGCATTCTACATTTTGTCTGAATCTGGGGTCTTCAGAATACATTCATAAAGAGCGATATTCGGTTGTATACTAATTGACCTTTTCACAATTGACCTCGGGAGAATTGACATCGGAAGAATTGACCTAATTTAGAAGGTCAATTAGGACATATATGAGGGGGGAAACCCCCCGCAAACCCCATCCAATCCAAAAAACCTGCAACTCCCACCCAATCGCCTTACATTATTTCAAATCCATAACCAACCCAATACATATATAAAATAACTAAAATAATATAAAGGTCAATTGTGCAGAAGGCCAATTAGGACCACTATAATTAGGTCAATTGTGCAAAAGGTCAATTGTAAAAGGTCAATTTGGGTAATACCCGATATTCTGATGCACTAATTTGTGTGGATCTTTCATCATATCATCCTCCTTTTCCTTTAGTAAAGAGAGGAAAAGAACATGCTTCCAAGCTTTTTTCCCATGTGCTCATTGATGATCCTTTGGCTTGATGCATTTGATATGTTCCTATTCAATGGTGTCTTTGGAGTGTAGTGGGTGAATTGTATGTGGTCTAAAATGTTGGCTGCAGTAACAGGATCTGCAAGTTCAAATTGGCCAGTTGCTGGTGAATCTTGCATTATTTGGGTGGTTTCTCTTAAGTTTTCCTCTATGTTTATATATTTGTAGTATTCATGGTTTTCTTTCAGGTATTGTAGGGCTTGTCTAACTGTTTAAGTCGACTACTTGTTGCCAAATTCAGTTGTATTTTGATGGTACACCATTAACTAGTACAATCAAAGATTGATCTATTGGCCATTGTACTCCTAGAGATTCTACATTTTCTTTAAGGGATAATGGCAAATATACTACTTTGCCATGGGTGCCTTTTAGTAACTTAGATGGAGGTAATTTGGCTGTTTTCGGTTGAAGGCGTATTATATCTTTAAATGGTTGTATTGTTATAATGCTCTCATACAAATTAAGTTGTTGGAGAGCCGTTGGAAGTGCGAATATTTTCTTAGTTGTTAGTGATAGCCCATGATCGCATTTGGTTATTGTCAAGCTTTGTATTGCAGTATGTGCAACCTATTGAGGGGTCAGTTTTCATTTCAGAGACATTTTGGAAGAAGAGACAGCAAATATTATTAGAAAACTCAAACCTTCCAGATGCAAAGGGGATAACTGCCCAGCATCCATTATCAAGGACTACACGGACATCGTAGTCCAATTAATTGCTAGTTTTATTAACGCATCCTGCTCTTCAACCCAGGTGCCAACTAGTCTAACAGAATATTGGGTCCTCCTCCTCCTGAAAAAACCTAGCTTAGACCCATCAGCCCCCAGAAATTGCCACCCGATTACCACTGTTCCATTCCTACTAAAAAGTTTGGACAGGGCAGCTTACAACCAAATTCAACCTTTCCTGGAATCCAACCACATCCTAGGAAAGTACCAATCTGTCTTCCGACCTGGACATGGAACTGAGTCAGCACTGCTAGACTTAAAAAATCAGATTGACAGTTACAGAGAGGAAGGAAAGACAGCCCTCCTCCTTCTCCTTGACTTATCGGCTGCCTTTGACATGGTAGATCATAAAACCTTGTGCCATCACCTCACTTTTGCCGCCAACTTCTCCCAAAAAGCCATGCCCTGGGTTGCCTCTTTCCTTGAAGGGAGATCCATGGGAGTCTTCTCTGATTCCGCTAATGCCTCCCCTGTACCGATACTTTCTGGTGTCCCCCAAGGGTCTTGTGTCTCCTTTTTTAATATTTTTACCAAACCCCTCTTTGACCTCCTGGATGATCTCGGCATAGCCTACACCAACAATGCCGATGACACCCAAATCCTCCTCCCCCTGTTAAGATCCTATGAAGATGAACTATGACCATTAACAAAATCTACTCAACCATGTAAACCTGGATGGCTGAGAACCATCTTTGTCTAAACGACAATAAGGCTGAGATCCTAGTAGTGGGGTCACCAGCTATGCTAAAGAAACTCTCCCCCCAATACTCTTTGTTCTTGATTGATGGCATTAAAATCCCAGTCTAAGCGTCTTTGAAAACCCTGGGAGTCCACTTAGATGCTACCCTCTCCCTCACAAAAAAGTCAATGCAATCGCTTCCTCAGAAGCATACACGACCAAACTGCTTAATGCAGCCAGACAATTCCTCACACCGACTAGTTGCCTCACCATCGCACATTCAATAACTGGAGCAAGACTTGACTATTACAATGTCCGCTTTGCTGGCACATCTAACAAAAATATCTGTAAAATGCAGGTAATCCAAAACAAAGAGCTTCGCTCCGCAGCAAGAAAGGAGGCAGACTGGCTGCCAATCAAGGAAAGGATTCACTTCAAAATCCTTACCATCACTCACAAAGGCCTCCTGAACACAGCACCTGAGTATCTAGCCCAGAAAATTATCAGAGCCAACCATACTAGGTCGGTAAGGTCTACCCATAACCACTGTATCGCACTGCTGAAGTTCAAACGTATCAGAGGAGGTGCCAGTTACCCAGTAGCAGCAGCATCTCATTGTAACTCCCTCCCGCCCACACCAAGAGCTTAAAACTCTCACTCTGTATTCTGGAAAGCCCTTAAAATCGTGTTTTTCACCTAATCTTTGCCTTGGCTGACCTCAGACATTTGGGGTGAAGAGACTCATACTTGCTCCACATTTATCTGCTTTTTGATTGTTGTTTGTTATTTCCCCCCAAGTATATGTGCCGTGTAACTGGTTCACAACAGAGCCTTGATGCATTTGGGCTTAGGCGCTTTACAAATGTAAATAAATACATACAAAACAATAAATTAGAGCTTGAAGGATTAGTCTTCTGCAGTAGTTTTTAAGGGTAGATCATGACTTTTTAGCTATCTTTAAAGATTGTGAAGAACTCTACGGTGGAACATTTTTTGTAAAATACATTTTTTGGAGTCTTTACCGTGGCTATGTTAACATTGGAAGATATAGTGTTAGGTTAATTACCAGGTGGGCTTTTGTTTGTACATCTTTTTTTAATTTTATTTTTCGGAAAAGGGGCCACACTTTTTTTAGTGGTTGCATGGTTTAGTTTTGTTGAGTGAGGTTTCTAGCTGTTTTGTTTGAATGTTTTCTATAAATGGTTTTAGAGGTGAATGACTACATTACTTGATTTTCTTATTTGCTCTATTTTATCTTTGTTTTCTACAGAGTTGCTTTTTAGTGGGCATTTTGTTCTGTCTTTTGGGAAAAACGAATGTTTGGGTTTGAAAGTTGTGGAATGTATGTGCATGTATTGTGGATGGGGGTACGGCTGTGATTGTAGAGATGAAGAGAGTGCTGTGTAATTTTGTAGTGGGATGATGGGTGTAGTTGGGAAGGATGCAAGAGTAAGAGTCTGTACAGATATGCAGGCTGATTCATGGAATTAATGTGCACTGAAATTTTCGGCGCAAGCGTGTGAAAGCGTGCAAATCGCAGTGCAAGTGCGAAAATCGCAGTGAAACACCCACACAGCGATTCATGGAAGTCCGTGTGTGTGTAAATCCCTCGATGTGCGCTAAAATTCTGCGTGGCGCACGCTGGGGCACACGTCTCCAAACAGCGTGCGCTAAGCGCACAGCAAAAGCGCACATAGCGCAGTGCACACAACAAAAGTAGGCGGAACAGGGGGCGTAACAAGCGGAATGGGGAACAACGCGTGAAAATGTGGGCGTCACGGGGGAAGTACAGGAGGCAAATGCGCGGAGCACACACACGCGCGTCTACAACACGTGTTCATGGAATCGTACAGGGCTAATGCGTGCGCCAAAAAGACGCGCTAATCCGGAAACACGTACACCAGCAGGAAGCAGGCGTACGTGGACCCGTGCAGCATAAAAGTGCGCGCAAACAACAAACAAGCTCAGACGCCAAGATGAATATACCATTCCTAGCAGCAGTGGTCGTGGGAGACCACAGGAGGAGAAGGAGGATAGTCAGGCCCAGAATATTTACACCCAGAAGCAACCTTGTTGGGATGCCTGATGACCAGGTGTATTGTATTGGAGGTAGAGGTTTCCACCTCACATAATACTCGACCTGGTGAGTGAGTGGGAAGATGACCTCACATCACCCACCCTGTGCTCCCAAGCACTCAGCCCCCTGGAGAAGGTCCTCAATGTACTGCACTTCTTGGCCACTGGATCATTTCAGCGGACAAGTGCTATAGTGGGGGGGTGTCACAGGCCACGCAGTCACGCTGCCTACACCAGGTGTTGGCCATCATGACTGCACGCCCATCAGTGCGCAGGCACATATACCTTCCCAGAACACCTGGAGAAAGGCAGGCTGCCGTCCAGGATTTCTATGGGGTGACACAATTCCCCAAAGTGCTAGGTGTCATTGACTGCACCCATGTGGCTCTACGTCCCCCCAGGGCATCTGAGCACATCTATAGAAACTGCAAGCACTGGCATTCCATCAACGTTCAGGTAGTATGTGATGTCAAGGGAATCATCACCTAACTATATGCCAACTATCCAGAGTCCACCCACGACAGTTTCATTTACAGAATGTCAACCCTAAACTGGGACCTAGAAGCTGGGCGTCATGGCGATAGATGGCTGCTCGGTGAGTATAAATGCCACTGCACATGCATGCATGTCAGATACTGAGTAATGTCACAACCTCACTAATGATACCCAACACCACCTGCCCAAGGGACAGTGCCTACCCTCTGAGCACCCACATGATGATGCCAATTCGGAACCCCACCACGCCACCCGAGGTAAGATACAACACAGCCCATATTGCAACCTGAGGCATAGTGGAGCGCACATTCGGAGTGCTCAAGACACGCTTTCGCTCCCTTGACCACTCTGGTTGAAAGCTGTTATACACTCCCCCAGCAGTGTGCAGGATCATAGTGTCAGCATGTGTCCTACACAACGTTGCAACACGCCGGGGCCTGCCGGTGGACATGTTGGTGGCCCCACATCCCCAACCACATGCACGCCCACTGCGCATGGGAGGGGAAAGGGCACGTGGTGAGGCAGCCCGTACGTAGCTGGTGGCTAATTACTTCACCTAAAATCACACCCCTGTGGCGTGCACACAGCCCTGGCACATACCAGCAGACAATCAATGATGATGACATAAGGGACACTCAACTGTCACAACCATACCATCCTGAGATTGGTCAACCGGAAGTGTTACATTGTGTGCATCCCTACCTACCCAAACACCACCAATGCTGTGTCATCAAAAGACATACATCTATGCTGCAAAATTCATTACCCCCTTGCTAAATACAACATGAGAACAGCGCCATTTGACACCAAACCCCTCCCCAGCTCCACCACCAAACACACCATGGCATGTCATGCAATGTGAAAGCAAACAAAGCAATGCACAAGACCTGACACAAGTCTCACAAAGTACACTGTCCCTAATGGAAACTGCCCACACACAATATGCTCCCAGTAATGTATCACTAACAGCACACATTACCAAATACCACCAACACAATGCTGCAACACACCATGGAAAAATGCAAAAACATGACAGTACTAAGTAGTGGTAGTCTTACAACCTGAATACGCCAGCACATCGACCCCTTACAACTGTAGAGTGTCGCTGCCACGCAAATATCTCTGTACTGCATACAACATGAACTGCATCTGCAAAGTACACAGCCTTGTGAAGACATGAGGAAGGAACCTGCAAATTAGGAGGAAGATATGGATGCACAAGCACATATTAATACACCATGCAGTGTACAATACAACAACAATATCCACTAGGGATGTCTACACAGTATTGACTACAGACTGCCCACACAGCTCATGGGAGCCCAAAGTCACTGTGTAATTCACTGTCACTTGGTCACACCCTTTGCAAGCCCATGGAAACGGGAAGCAGGAGGGGTGTGTGTCTCACGAACCCAAGCATCTAACCCAAACTCAGGGCAAGCCTGCATGTGCCTAGCCGGAATACAGTGGATGCCCAGGGGAGCCACACAAGGCAACACACTGTAAAAAAAAAAAGAAATCAAAAATGGCCAGGTGGGGCCAGGGGGTGAGGGGGAAGCCACCCAGTAGGTTCAAGGACAGGGTGCACACCAACACCCACCTGCGTGGATGTTGCAGAAAAAAAAATACCCCCTTGGGCTCATGGCCTGCATGGCTATGTCATTGTGGGAGAACTGCTGTCGCTCTGCTCATCCTCTGCTGCTGCATCAGGAGGCGGTGGCACTATGGGAGGCAGCCCACGCAAAGCCCTGGGATGGTCTTCCATGGCAGCAAGCATGCGGGTCTAGAAAGTCTGATTCTGGAGGATTAAAGTGCGGAGATCCCCATGCAGCACATCATGGGTTGCCTGCATTTCTGCACGCATGGCCTCGCGTGATGCCCGGATCTCCTCACGTGTTGTATGCAGCTCAGCTGAGAGCGAACGTGTGAGCTGCTCCAGCTGCTGTTCTGCCCTAACATTTCGGGAAGCCTCAAGTTCAAGCAGACTCTGCCTGAGGTTATGGAGTTCTAACCTCAGGGCTTCCCTGTGGCCCTGGGACTCTATTGATATGGATTCGCGCAGAGTCTCCAGAGCCGCCCGTCGGTCCCTGTTGGACGCCAACATGTCTTCCCTGTGTGATTGGCAAATGGAGTCTGTTGCCTGCTGTTGTTGCTCCATCTGCCTTCAGGGGGGATAATGGAAGTGGCCACCCTCTCAATTGCCTGAGCCATCATTTCTACTGATGCTGCCTGTTGGGTTGCCATACTGTATATGGAGTTTTCCCATACAGTATTGCCTGGTGGCGCACAGCCACTGCGTGGACGGGCACCACACCTGTTTGGGGCAAGGCGATCTGCACCTTGCTGTGCTGGCACTGCCTGAGGCTGCAGGACTGCATTCCCCCTCTGATCTGCTGGCCCAGGAACAGGATCAGATGCTGTGGAGTGTGACCCTGCATCCGTAACCGCCAAAAGCGGACCTGCCAACACTGACAAACCCATAGAGGGTTCTAC
The DNA here is from genome assembly GCF_040938575.1 of Ambystoma mexicanum. NCBI lineage: Eukaryota > Metazoa > Chordata > Amphibia > Caudata > Ambystomatidae > Ambystoma > Ambystoma mexicanum. The sequence goes on along the minus strand of NC_090941.1, from coordinate 549,644,341 downwards.
CCCTGGTCCAGGTGGGTTGGACAGAACAGAATCCCTGCCAGAAACACTTACCTGCGACTGCACATAAGTCTCATCATCTGATTCAGCACCTGAATAGAGGTCTGGGGAGGTGCCTCAGAGGCACCCCTGGACAGTATGGTCTGCAGTAACATTGGGTTTTCACCCACCACCATACCACGTCCCACACTGGTGCCCGGTCGTGCCTGAGATTCCTCCTGGGTCTGCACCATCTCCTCAACCTCAACAGCACCAAGTGCGTCATCACCTGCAAAAACATGAAAGACAACAAATGGAAACAGGCATGAGCGCCATAGCACACACATAGGCCGTGACAAGCCAGAGATCCAGTACATGAATTACACATGTCCCACATGACTATAACCCTGCCATGCATGCACTGTCAAAGAGTTGGAAGTGGAGTCAAAAAGGCAGACACTGAGGAGAGCAAGATGGATATGCAACACATTTGCAGCATGTTGGGTAGCACTGGCATCACACATCAGGCTGTGAGTGGCATGTCCATTACACATACAAGACACATGCCACCACACAGATGTCATGTAGCATAGCCATGGTAAATTACAAAACTACAGCAATATGTCAGTGAATGAGTACTGTCACACATCCATGTCACATCGACATGATGCGAAGATTGATGCTGAATAGTGTTGCAAAATATGCATGTGCCACACACTGAAACACATCCAGTGTCTAATAACACATTCATTGTGGGCTGATCAATGGTTGGTCACTTTAACATTACAGGAAACACCTGTCATCTTCCACATGCAAACAGGCCGCAATAAAAAATGTCTGCAGCCCAATACTCCATCGGCCTGAATGGTGTAATCATTAACATAACCAGGTAAAAGTAGTGGCCCAGTGTGGGCTGTAAACAATGACCGAAGCATATCACATATGTTGCTATAGGGCAGAATAATATGTACTAAAAATGGGAGAGTGGAAACAATCAGCCTGAATGAGCACTTAAAAAATCTGACCAATGTAGTTGCAAGATGACAGTTCAAGGTAAAGTGCACTAATCTGGGCGTAATTGGCAACTGTGGGCAGAAGGGATACAGTCATACCCAAATCCAAGGCACGTGAATGTATGGGAGGAAGCAAATGGGTGACACTCAGGAGTACACACCCTCACCTGGCACTCAATCAGAACCCGTCACCCAAACAACATACACATGGATTACACACACACGCATAGGCACTCACCGGACAATGCCTCGTAATCAGGTAGTTCTACCACACCTTGGACCTGTTCCTCTGTAACGAAGGTCCCAGCAACAGACTCCTGTTCAGTGAGTTTGTTGTCCTCTTGTGGAGACCCACCGCCAGTCACCAGAGTAGCGGCATGATTTGAGGCCAGCTTGTTCTTTGCTCTGCGTTTCAGGTCATTCCACCACTTGTAGCAATCATCAGCTGTGCCCCTCACAAATCCAAGGGCACTTATGCGGTCCGCGATGGTCTGCCAGTGTACTCTACGTTGACCAGGTGTGGTCTTGCACCCTGCAGTCACCAACATTTCGTGGCTATGTGCCGACACATAGGTCACAAGTGCATCAAGTTCCGGATCATTAAAGCTAGGCTTCCTTGACGTGCCGGAGTGTGTAGCCGTGTCTGGGGTCTCAGCCTGTTGTGCCAGAGCACCCTTCTTCCTCTTTTTCAAAGGTGGAACGGAGCCTGAGTGGCTTACGCCGCAGGGGCAGAAACACCGGTGGACTGGGTGATAGGAGTGTACGAATGCACAATGACCATAGGCCTTGGTAAAAGCATTGGCAGAAGTGTGGTGTTGGCAGGGGGAACGTCAGTTTGATGGACCTGGACCGACACTGTCCTGGCTGGGAGACTCAGAGCATGGGTGGATGGAGCTGCAGCTCCCCCTGCAGCCTCCCCACCCTGCCTACTTGGGGCAGTAGATGACATAGCTGCCCCAGATCCACGTGGCTTGGTGACACCAACTTGCGCCACCACACATGGCCTAGACTTGCTGACCTGGAAGTCAGCCTGGAAGTCATCCTGTGCCAGGTCAGGTGCCACAATGGGCTGGTCCAACAAGGGTTGAGCTGGGATGGTGTCAGCCACGTTTCCCTCAACCATGGGGAGTGGGGGCATGGGTGTCCCTGATTGGTCCTCCACACATGGGGGTCTAGAGGCACCCTGCAAATCCCGGCCACGTCCCCTACCACGCCCACCATGCCCACCTTTTGAAGGTCGGCCACCTTTGCCTCCCTTACCGCTTGGTCGCCTCCCAACCATGGCACTGATGTTGTTGTGCGTATGGGAGTAGCAGTAAACTATTGTCCTGGGCAATTGGGTGTGAAAGGGGTAGGGTACTAGATGGAATTCGTACGTTAGTGCTCTAACAAGGCTGTCTGTGAACCCTGGGGGAAGATGACGAGTCACGCAACGCACAGACAGCCCAAAATCAAAAAATAACGTGCACGCAACCCCTCGTAGACCACGTACGTTAAAAAATGAACCCGCACTAGGATGTGGCACCCAGAAACACAAAAATAAGCGTACGCGTAATACACGCAGCCTACAATGGCCTCTGAAGGGGTACGCGACACACGGGGCAAGCACAGTTGGTAAATACGTGCGCGACTCACCGTCTGCCTGGAAAAAGAACGTGAAAAAGACGCATGTGTGCGCGTTGGCAACACCCCCACCAAAAAGAAGAATTGTACGCTGTCTGAGGAGACAGGACAAAAGAAGACATGAACGCTGTTTGAGGAAACAGGCCCAAAAAGAATAAAGAACGCTGTCAGAGGTAACATGGAGTACGAACTTGAAACGCTGTGAAGTAATCGCGTGTGAAGAAGTACAGAATTCACCCACTCGCTCTCCACAAAAAGCACGTACAAGGGAATGGGGTCCTACATGTACCTTTTAAAGCAGCCCACACGTACAGCGTCACTTAGGCGTGTACGCGCTAAGGCCCTTTCCTCCAATTACACGAGCTGACACTCGGACGTGCAGTTTTTGGATGTGTACGATGAACGTGCACTCGTGTTGATGTAAACGTCTGCGTGTGTCACGTCACTTACGCGTAGGCCCTTTCCTCGGATTACACGCATCGACAGGCGGACATGAAGTTTTTCCATGCGCGCTGCCACGTCACGAGGGAAACGCCCACGCGAGTCACGTCACAGAAGCGCTTACGCGCTAAGGGCCTTTGGTCCAATGAAACCGCATACGTGTGCTTACGCGCGAAGGGCCTTTCCTCGAATTACACGCTGATGTGCAAGATTTTCACGTGCCAAATCACTCCGTATCAAGCTGGCCATGCAACAACACATGGAACACCACGCTCCTGCCTAGAAGGCCGAACTACTGCCCCCCAGAGCCCCGAGCACGCTCCAACCTGCCATCTGCTGCTGCCTGACTGCCTGCTGCCCACGTGCCCTGCTATTTGCTGCCTGCACATCAGCCAGGGGTGCAGTTGCTGTGACCACCCCTGCTGGAACCGAAGACTCCCGACTGGGATACCATCGCTCCACAGCCCAGCCCCAGGACCCAGTTGCCCACCCACTCCTGCCTCTGGGGTTGCCATGTCGGGCACAACACCATCTGGCACCACTGGCAACCCCCAGCCAGAGAGGCAGAGGGCCACCAGCTTCAGTGCCAGGGAAGTTGGTGTCCTGGTGGAGCAAGTCCTGGGGCAGTATGATGCCCTCTTTGGAAGTTTGCGCGCCGACAATGGACAGACCAGGATCTGGATGGACATCGTGACTGCCATCAACGCAGAGGGGTTGGCAGTCCGCGACTTACACCATGTCAAGAAGTGCTGGGAGGACTTCAGGTCCAGGACCCTCAACAAGGCCCGGCGCCTCTTGAAGGCAGTGGATGCCAAGGGGCATTGGGGCCACCTGTCCGACCACCAGATGAGGGTCCTGGAACACATATGCCCAGCGCTCCACGTCCAGGTCCTTGAGAGGCAGACCCGCCTGGAGTCACGGGGTTGGTGTACATGCATACTGATTGGATGCTGTGCGTGTGGTGGTGTGCCAGTAGTGTGCAGGTTGCACATGTGTTTTCGTAGGGCCATGTAGGGATGTGTATGAACAGGGGCGTGAGGCTGCCACATGTGAGTCCTCTTAGGTGTGAGACACATCGATGGTGTATGTGTTGGTAAGCATGCTGTGCAAATGCAGGTGTGGTAGCACACATGTTTGAATTTCTGTGTATGTACGTTGACATGGTTGTGGTGTCACACATGGATGGTGGTTCCTGCTGCATGAATCGGCACTGTGTACATGTGCATGTGTGTGTATTTGACAAGTGTGCAACTGTGATGCAACATGGATGCATGTGACACGGATATGTAGAAGGCTGAATGCCAGATGTGACATGTATGGCGATCGCATCACTGCGACAGTTGGAGGAGATGTAGACATGCATGTAAGTGTGGTGGCGTGTGTGCGTGTCTAGTGCACTCCCTGTGTTTCATGTGATGTCAGGCTCACCTTCGGCTGTTCATGCTGTTGTATGTGTATGGATGTTGCTGCCTGGTGCAATATTGCTGTGGAAATGCTCATGTGTGTGAGTTGAAATGACATTTGTGTCATGGAGTGTGATGCCATGTCTGAAGTTTGACACTGCCACTTATGTGCAACTGTCATGTGTGTATCAGTCCATTGTACAGTGCCCTGATGTCTGTGTTTTATCTCTCCCTGTCTGCGGCGTCAACTGATGAAGAGGGCGGAGAGGTTGCTGTGTAGCACAGCGGCAGGGATCGCACCACCAGCCGGAGACGCAAGGCCCGGCTCCCCTCCCAGATTGTCATCTCGTCGGGGAGTGAGGAGTCTGGTGCCGCATCCCAGGCCGCAGCTGCCGAGGGTAGGTCCAAGAGGCAGAGGTTGGAGGTAGACTCCTCGGCAGCAGAAGGGGCAGCTGAGACCCCCACAGGGTCCAACGGAGGAAGATGGCACGGACTCATCCAGGTTGGTGGGGGATTTGGTGGAGGGGGAGGCCACACAAGGGACACACACAGGGTCTGGAGGTGGGGATTCCACTGGTGCTAGTGGTGCAGTGCAGGGGCAGTGACAGGAGGCAGCACAGGCATACGGGAGGTGCCTGTGTGTAATCCTGTCCCTGATCCTGTCACTGCATCATCTGGCACTAGCAGGGATGCCTATGTCCAGACCCGTTATCAGGGAGGGGATGAGTGCACAACAACTGGCCTTCCTCTCCCTGCAGATGTGGCTATCCGGGACCTTTTGAGCCTATCCTGAGTGGGATAGCATTGCGTCAACGGGGCATGCGAGGTGACCTGCAGTCTTTTCGTGGAGAGACTGCACGACGTCTCGCATGCCTCTCTGACCATGTTGACGTACTAGGACGGGTCACCGGTGCTGGATTCCTCGGTGTGCTGGACCTTCTTGCGACCCCCTCCTCACCTGAACCCCCTATGCGCCAGTCGTCCTCCATGCCATCTTCCCACCCATGTGTCACCTGGGTACCCTGTGGAGCTGCCCCTGACCCAGCGGCCAGGCTGGAGGAGGACACATCCCTGCCACAGTCAGGAGTCGGACGTCCAGCAGGGGTGGCCACAACGACAACTGCACCCCAGCCGGAAGAGGACCTGCAGGCAGCAAGAGCCAGGGCGCAGGCACAGGCACAGCAGCAGCAACACGGTAGGAGCAATGATGGCTCGGGGCCTTCAACATCGGAGGGGCAGGCATCGGCCATAGGGCAGGAGGACCCCGGATTTCAAGTGTCTTCCGTGCAGCAGCGGTTGGGCCACGCCATAGATGCGGAGCGGCAGCGGGCGGAAGAGGCACGGCTCACAATGGTCAGGGCAGAAAACTCCATGCGGAGGGCCCTGAGGCGGGCAGAGTGCCTCAAGGCAATTCGCAGGGAGTTGGAGGTGAACATGTCGTCGTCCCTGCAAACCCTCGGGGCCATGGAAGAGGACCGCCTCTAGGACATTGAGCGGGAGTTCGATGATGCCCTGGCCCGGAACATCAATAAGTGAGCTGTCGGACTAGCCCGCTGCCATTGTAAATAGTTAGATAGTGTTAGGTTTCCTTTCTGTTTTTGTTTATTTTGGGGCGATTGGACAATGCACCACGTTTTTGTATATAGTTCTTTATTAGGTAGTCTTTTTTGTAGGCATCATTTCATTTGTTGGGCTCATGGACCCTGGATTGGTGATTTGTATATAGTTGAACAGTGGATTTTCTTTTTTTTCTTTTCATTTCACCATGGAGCAATGGATTTCACTTATTTTTTTCCCTTGGATTTGCTTTGTTGGACTGAGACTTTGGACACATTTTCATTTGTATTTCTTTGGATTCTGATTTCATATTTTTGATTATTTTCTGGACATGCTGCGTTTTATTTCTTCTTCACATTATTGTGTGTTTTCTTTTCATTACATTCATTTTGGATTCAATACATTTTTGTTTCATACTTCGATGTGTGGTATTCTCTCATTGATTTCATGCATGTCATGATGTGGGTGTTCACATTCACTTGCACCCATTGTGTGTGTGTGACGGACATGTGTTCATTTACATACTTGCCATTCGGGTTGTATCATGTAATGGGCATTTCTATGTGGGTGGATGCAATACTTGGTTGGTTCTTTGGGCTGGGGTGGCATGGGGTGTGATGTGGCTGGCCATTAGGCCCATGATTGAGGATCGTCATGACATGGGGGCAGGGGGATATGAGTGGCACTTGAGTGGGGGCCTGCTGGCAGGTGACCCTGACTGCTAGGGGGTGGGGGTGCTGGGGGACATGAGTGGGGGCCTGCTGACAGGTGACCCTGACTGCTGGGGGGTGGGGGTGCTGAGGGACATGAGTGCGGGCCTGCTGGCAGGTGACCCTGACTGCTGGGGGGTGGGGGTGTTGGGGGACATGAGTGGGGGCCTGCTGGAAGGTGCCCCTGACTGCTGGGGGATGGTGGTTCTGGGGGACATGAGTGTGGGCCTGCTGGCAGGCGCCCTGACTGCTGGGGGTGCTGGGGGACATGTGTGGGACATGAGTGGGGGCCTGCTGGCAGGTGCCCCGACTGCTGGGGGGTGGGGGTGCTAGGGGACATGTGTGGGAGCCTGCTGGCAGGTGACCCAGACTGCTGGGGGGTTGGGGTGCTGGGGGACATGAGTGGGACATGAGTGAGGGCCTGCTGGCAGGTGACCCTGACTGCTGGGGGGTGGGTGTGCTGGGGGACATGAGTGGGACATGAGTGGGGGCCTGCTGGCAGGTGCCCCTGACTGCTGGGGGGTAGGGGTGCTGGGGGACATAAGTGGGACATGAGTGGGGGCCTGCTGGCAGGTGACTCTGACTGCTGGGGGGTGGGCGTGCTGGGGGACATGTGTGGGACATAAGTGGGGGCCTGCTGGCAGGTGACCCTGACTGCTGGGGGGTAGGGGTGCTGGGGGACATGAGTGGGACATGAGTGGGGGCCTTCTGGCAGGTGACCCTGACTGCTGGGGGTGGGATGCTGGGGGACATGTGTGTGACATGAGTGGGGGCCTGCTGGGGGACATGACCAGGGGTGCAGGGTAGTCCCCTGTGGTGTGGGCTGCCTGCAGGGGCTGTGGAGGGTGTAGAGGGAACACCTGGGAGGACCCACACTGCCAATTCATGGGTAGGACTCCCCGCGCACCCCCGAAATTCATGTACCCAGCTCTGACACCAAAATCGCGTGTGAAACTTCCCGCGCACCCCCGAAATACACGTACCCCACTCGAACAGGGCCAATCGCGTGTGAAACTTCCCGCGCACCCCCGAATTACACTTACCCCACTTGCACAGGGCCTATCGCGTGTGAAACCTCCCGCGCACCCCAGGAATACACATACCCCACTCGCACAGGGACAATCGAGTGTGGAACTTCCCGCGCACCCCCCGATTTACACGTACCCCGCTCCGATCGCGTGTGAAACCTCCTGCGCACCCCAGGAATACACGTACCCCACTCGCACAGGGCCAATCGCATGTGGAACTTCCCGCACACCCCCGATTTACACGTACCTCGCTCCGATCGCGTGTGAAACCTCCCGCGCACCCCAGCAATACATGTACACCACTTGCACAGGCCCTATCGCGTGTGAAACTTCCTGCGCACCCCAGGAATACACATACCCCACTCGCACAGGGCCAATCGCATGTGATACCTCCGGCGCACCCCAGGAATACACATATCCCACTCGCACAGGGCCAATCACGTGTGAAACTTCCCGCGCACCCCCGAATTGCGCGTACCCCGCTACGATCGCATGTGAAACTTCCCGCACACCCCAGGAATACACGCACCCCACTCGCACAGGGCCAATCACGTGTGAAACTTCCCGCGCACCCCCGAATTACGCGTACCCCGCTACGATCGCATGTGAAACTTCCCGCACACCCCAGGAATACACGCACCCCACTCGCACAGGGCCTATCGCGTGTGAAACTTTCCGCGCACCCCCGAATTACACGTACCCTGCTCCGATCGCGTGTGAAACTTCCCGTGCACCCCAGGAATACACACACCCCACTCGCACAAGGCCTATCATGTGTGAAACTTCCCACGAACCCCAGGAATACACGTACCCCACTCGCACAGGGCCAATCGCGTGTGAAACTTCCCGCGCACCCCAAGAATACACGTACCCCACTCGCACAGGGCCTGTCGTGTATGAAACTTCCCGCGCACCCCAGGAATACACCTACCGCACTCGCACAGGGCCAATCGCATGTGGAACTTCCCACGCACCCCCGATTTACACGTACCCTGCTCCGATTGCATGTCAAACCTCCTGCGCACCCCAGGAATACACGTACCCCACTCGTACAGGGCCAATCGCGTGTGGAACTTCCTGCGCACCCCTGATTTACATGTACCCCGCTCCGATCGCGTGTGAAACCTCCCGCGCACCCCAGGAATACACGTACCCCACTCACACAGGGCCTATCGCGTGTGAGACTTCCCGCGCACCCCCGATTTACACGTACTCCGCTCCGATCGCGTGTGAAACTCCCACACACCCCAGGAATACACGTACCCCACTCGCACAGGGCCTATCGCGTGTGAAACTTCCCGCAAACCCCAGTAATACACGTTTCCTGCTTGCCGTGTGCTGTGTGGCAGCCCTGTATACTGGTACAGGGTTAGCGCAGTCCTTTGCGCTGGATTGGGGATTTTGATGGCTTTTCCTTGCGCGAGGAGCGTTCTTGGGGGTGTAACTGGCGCTGCTGCAGGGTCGCTGCGCCACTGTGCGCCACGGCTGGTTTTGGTAGCTAAAATCCATGAATACGCTGTGCGCGGAAATGGATTTTAGCGCATGCGGCTGGCACAGAGATTCGCACGCGCACGCTGTGCGCCAGCCGCGTGCGCCACTTGTGCACTGAATTCTATGAATTACCCCCATGATGTGTTTGGGCTAGTCAGTAATGGAGTGGTGGTGTGATTGAATAAGTAGGGACATTGTGATAGTTTGAGGAAAACAGTGGCTGTTATAATGGTGGTGTTTAGATGGGAATAGAAAGAGTGTGAATTTTTCAATATAATGAGTAAGAGTGAAATTGATGTTGATTCGAAAAGAATACTCTAGACTAACTAATATATAGTGAAAGTGCATTGTTACAATTAGAAAAATATACATACTATATTGATGTACTTATTTTGTAGAATGTGAAAAGAGTTCTTTTTTCGGTAGCTGTCTTTGGCAATCGTCTTCTTTCCTGTAATTGTAAAAGAAACTTAGTGGGTATATGTGGTAATGGTGTAGTACTTTTAGTAAGTGAGATTGCTATTTATGAAGGTAGGAGGAGTTGTTGGGAAAAATAGTTAATATAGTTGTGTTATTGGTGGTGTAAGAAAGTGTGTTAACTATGTTGTTAAAACAATTGGAGTATGAGTGGTGCTGTTTGGCACATTAGCAGGAAAAAGGGGCCAACATGGGTGCGAGGAAAAGGTGCATATCTAGGTTACTTTTGTGGTGTTTATATTAAAAGAAGTGCTGCATTTGTGGTGTAATGTATTGGTGATAGGTTGCCGTGTTTTTAAAGAATATGTAACTGTGGCCTAGTGGTAATACAATGGCGGATTGTTGTTGCAGCAGTGTTTGGAATCTTATGGTAGAGGTTTGGAAAGGAGAGTACTTTACATGTAAGGGGAAGTGTTGTATATATACATACGTTGGTGGTATACACTTATGTGTGAGCAGGTGGAGAATGCTGACAGTGTAAGATATGTAATGATTGACATTGTGTGTGTGACATTTGTATGGAATGAAAAATGGAAAATGCTGACAGTTTAAAAAATGTTCTTTTTAGAAGCATTTTCATTCATGTTAAAATTGGCAGATGTGCATTCATAGCAGCACTGTGTATAACTTATTTGTAAAAGAACAGACAAGCAGATGGAAAAGATTTGTAGCCCATTTTTAAGTGGCAGTTGTTGTGTGGAAGTTTAATATGTTGGCAGTACATGCATAATTGCCAACGTGATCAATTGCAATATATAGGTGTTTGTGAAGTCTTGATTTTTTTCTTTGCATTCTGGGAGTTGTGGCTGCACTTTTTCCATTATAAAATGTGCACTACAAGTCCCAGAATGCATAGAAGAAACTAGGACTGGATAAGTATCTATGGATTGGAAAGGGTCATTTTAGCAAGTATGCATGTACTGTCAAGATATTAAACTTCCCCACAGTAAGTGACACTTGAAAATGTTGTACAAATATTTTGCTTCTGCTTTTTCTTTGTTTTACAAAGAAGTTACATACAGTACTACTGTAAATGTATATATGAATTTCTTAACTTTAGTGAAAATGCTCCATAAAAGAAACTTGCATTTTCCATTTTTTATTTCATATAAATGTGACACTTTTGAATCTTGCAGTAAAGTCCTGTTTTTTTTTTGCATTCTGGGTCTTGTAGTCCGAGTTGTGTAATGGGAGAAGTGGTATTACAAGTCACAGAATGCAAAGAAAGAAACCAAGACTTGAGAAGCAACTATAGTTTGGAATGGGTCATGTTGGCAAATATGCATGCACTGCCAACATATTAAACTACCACACACCAAGTAGAACTTAAAAATGGTTGACAAATCTTTTCTATCTGCTTTTCTTTTCTTTTATAAAAAAAAGTTACATACAGTGCTGCTATAAATACACATTTGCAGTTTTAAAATTTCATGAAAGTGATGTTACAAAGAAACATTTTTAAACGCACAGCATTGTAAATAACTGCCACTTGATGTGAGCAGGTGCTGAATGCTGCAATGCATGGCATTTGCTAGAGTGCTTAAAAAAGAGAATATGCTTATTGAGAAGCTTATTACAGGGTAAGTGGCAGGAACCCTGTATACATACATTTGTAAAAGAATTGAAAAAAACAATTAAAAAAATATAAGCACATCTTGTTAGATGCAGATGTTGTTGAGTCTGCAAATAGAAATCTTGGAGAGTTGTACAGTATTTTTTCATGCAGGTGGCTGTGAGTACCAGAAAACATATACTCAAAGAGTTCAAGAGTATGTCTGAAGTGTTGAACTGAGATGACAGGGCTACATGTAGAGGTTTTGGATGTGATTGGTGGATGGATGTGTGACTGTTTGAAAGCAGCCAATGAGGGAGTGTTTGAGACATGAAAATAGAAAGCGTAAAAAGGCTGCCCTGTGTGACGGTGTCCGCGGTTGTCCACAGCCACTGCACGTACCATCCGGGTCTTTTAAGGATGACTGGCATAGAAAGGGGACAGCAGAGACTGCAGACAGTCGTGGATGTCTGCAGACATCGGGGTATCAGTTAATCAGGTTTCCTGGGTTTGGTGTACAGGAAGAGAGGGTAGCCGGAGTTTGGTTTGTTGAGTGCACTGAAGATGGCAATGGATATGTCTTTGAGGAAGCACAGTGTATGGATTCTGGGAGACTCTTGGATCCACTGGCTGCAGGTGTATTCTGAGCACTGTGAATTATCTCAGAATCTTGGATTCAATCAATTTCAAGTCTCATCGTATTGAGCTTGAGGAATGAAGTGGGTGGAATGATTCCCATTTTGTGAGAATATGGCTCACTTGAAGCATTCGGACATCATTGTAATTCACTGTGGAGGCAACAGTTTGGGCTATGTTACCGGAATATCATTACAGATCGCAATAAAGGATAGCTTTGGAAAGTTGATGGAACTGTTTCGACATTGGAAAATATTTTTTTCACGGATAGCTCAGAGACAAATGTGGATGCGTTCAAATTTATTTTGTCCACATATTGAGAAAGCAAGGCGCAATGTGAACGCAATGTGAACAAAGTTGTATGTGCCTTTTGGCGGGATGTTGCCTTGAATTTGATATTGTCAACATTTTTCAAAGAGATTGAGTACATCCAACTGATGTGGGCAATCAAAGTTTTCTTGAAAACATTCAAAATGCATTGAAGCAGTTTAGCAGTTTCTGCAAACACATAAAATATGGATTCAAGAATTCTTTAGAAGTTTAATTAAACAAAAAGAAAAAGGAAAAAGAGAAAAAAAATAGAAGCATTAAAGTTAGAAAAAATAATTAGGTTCTGTAGAATATTTGTTAGTTTAGGACATAAAACCAAAAAAATATATAAAAGTTAAAAATAGGAAAAAAATGTTTCTTTTAAGAGCCACCATTTTTGAATGAAAAAGAATAAAAATTATTTTCATTTCCCCACTCATGCCTGGAATTTTCAAGGTGTCCGCAGACTACCGCTCTGTCCACGGACTATGTAGGCTGCAAAGGTGCCTGCAACTTTTTTTTACTGTGAAAGGTGGCTCCTAAACAAATTGTTTTATTTTGTGTTTTGTGATTTTGTATTTTTTGGGGCTTTTTCGGGGGGGCGGGTTTCAGGAGAGTCAAGTTAAGGTGGGGGATGGAAGGGAGGAATGGGGCTCAACCACAGAGACGGATGGGCAGGTGTACAGAGGAAGATGTTGTGCTGGCCTTAAATTTAGGGTAGGTGGCAGTGTTTCTCGTGCTCCTTGACCGCAGCCTTGAAAGCACTTTGGAATTGCTCCCCCTGCAGATTGGCTTTGCAGTACAAACATAGTACTGTGACCCTCGAAAGGTAAGGGTCAACAGCATTCTGAATGGTCTGCGAGGCCACCACCAGGATCCTCTGCCCCAAAGAAGTATTTTGTGTGGTGGCAGGAGAGGTTGAGAAAGGTGTGGTAGCAGTCCTCAACCTGCTTCTTCATGAGAAAGGAACAGCCTTTCTCAGAGGACCGTAGTGGTTGGATCTGGTGTGGTGGCGTATGGAGGTGGTCCCGCAGGAGTATAGCCAAGGCTTTCTGTGACTGACTACGTCCCTGCACCACTCAAGTGTGTTTGCCATATCTGTTAAAAAAATATATATATTGATATTTGCTTATAAGAAATGTTTACATAATGACTGGTAATAATAGAGAAATAAATACAGTGTACTTACTATTTGGTGAGAGATTGTTTTGGAATGAGTGTCCGATGTATCTGAGTCTGTATGAAGAGTAGTACTGAAGTGATAATATGAGGTGTACAGTTTTGGTTTGCGCTTGGTACATTCCATTATATTATGTGATAAATAAAAACATAATTTGTACAATTTAAAGTGATGATTTGTACAAAAAGGTATATTTGGGTACAGTAAATATGAGTGATGCTGTTTTATGCGGTTACCGGTCATTTGGTCGAAAGAAAAGGTTGACAGGACAAATGGTCGACGCAATTTGGTCGAAAGACAAATGGTCGAATTTGTATTTTCACATTTTTTTTTTTATTTTTGGGGGGGTCCCCCCCAACCCCCTTTTTTGCTTAAAAACCCTTTTTTTCCTAAACAAAAACCTGAAAAATATATATAAAAATAAAAAAAAATTCGACCATTTGTCTTTCAACCAAATTGCGTCGACCATTTGTCTGTCGACCAATTTTCTGTCCACCAAATGACCGGACAGCGTTTTATGCATATGTGTTTGCTGGTTGCTGGATAGAACACTTTCTGTTCTTCCTGTGCTTCTGGGCTTTGTGAATGCTACCTTCTGTCCGCGGACTATCGCACTATCCACAGACTCTAGAGCTGCTACATTGGGGGTGAGTATTATATAAGGAACTTGTAGTAAATTAAGGGTGCACTGATAAAAACCTATGAAATTCAGTGAAAAAACTTTGTTAAAGGGAAGTTATGGTTAAGTTGCCCTAATAACCTATAAAATTCTGTGAAAAACTTTAAGGGACGCTATGGGCTAAGTAAACCCAGAAACCCCCAGTATTTCGCCAGTTATGGTAGGCTAAGCACCACCACTGTGCACTGCTAAGACTAACAGACAAGACATCAAAGATGACATCATAAATGTCATTTATAACATCACTGATGACATTACATATCTAGGCCACTTGTTTTTGTTCAATGATATATCTAGGCCAGGTGTTCTGTTCACTGAAAGTCAGAATATTAAAATTCAAAAGGTGCTATATATCTCGGCATCAGCCTTGTCGTATGTTTAGTATGAGTTTGTGGTCCACATACACGGGGCAATACGCCGGCTTCATACACACAATTCATGTGCATACATGAAGATGAACTTTAATGTTATTGACATTTTCTGGTGAAGTTTTTTCTTTCTTCTTTAGTTTCCCTGTATATTCCTCGGATTTGTATGCATTGTGGGTCTTCATGTGTATTATTTGTACTAACACAATTTTACTGTAGAAAATTACCAGATTAAAAATATTGTACTTCTATGGTGCATGCTGCAGCCATTGCATATGTGTATGCATAATTACATTCCTGTATTTACAACAACACTCCAATATAATATTTTGTTTAGATGAGTACATTCTTTAATACATCAAGTACTTCATGATAGGTCTCCTAATCACCCCTGACACCTAGTTACCAACATTGTAAACACAAGCCCTTGTAAAAACTTTTCATCAACATCAATTTTATATGTGATATCATCAGTAATGCCATCAATGACATTTGTGATGTCATCTTTGGTGTCCTGGGTGTTACTCTTAGAAGTGCATGGTGGTGGCTCGAGTTATGGCTGCTTAGCTTACCATAACAGGTGAATTTGTGGGGGTTTTTACTTGTAACCATGATGTCCCTTTAACAATGTTTTTTGACAGAATATATATGTATATATATTACAGGGCCTAAGGATTTTCACTGAAGTTGCACCAGGGTCAGCGACTAGGTCCCGTAAACGTGCTTTTGTAAATTTGGTATAAATCTGTCCAGTCATTTTTTTTAAAATGGCCAAAAAGTAGAGAAAAAAGAATTAGTGATATCTGGGTCTGGTCTGGGGACTCACTACACGATTTGGGGTGCAAGGACACATCTGGGCCAATCAGGGGGCAGCGTGATGTCAGCAGATGTCATATGCCCACTGATTGGATAATCAAAAGCATGAAGGGGCGTCATTTGTTTTAAACGGTCGCATTGTTGGATCAGTGGACAGCAGCTGGTGTCTGTGGATAGCGCAGTGGGGAAAAAGACTGATAAATACATTTGGAGTTATTTAGTGACTGAACGAGGGCTTGGAAAGGGTGGGGAATAAAGATGATATGGAGCTGTTTTTATAGGTGTAAAAAGAGTTTGCAGATGCTGCCGAGTCAGTGGTGAATCTTGGTATCCGCAGACATCATTTGGATGGCAGGGGGTTCTGGCTGAATTTGTCTTATTTGAAGGTGCATTGCACATACTTATTATATGGTTTAATTATATTGTGGTGGTTGTAGCCAGTGGCCAGATTCTTGGTATATTATCAAGGAGCATGAGAATCACTGCCCACTATCTTAGATTTAACACACACCCACAATCTTCCTCTATCCACCTGACCCTCCATATTTGTTTTTGGTGCCTCTTCCTTCATTTCCCTCCCCACCTTATTTTCTGACCTCTCCTGCAACAACAACGACGCACCAATCGATGGTTCCTTTACGAACCATCATTCACAGTTAAAAAATAGAACTAAAAACAAATATTCTTATATACTCCTTCTACTTTACATTTCTCAGTAAAGTAGATAGACTCAATAAGATTCTCCAACCTTTCCATTAGCATTTTGTGTTATACTAATGGGAATAATGGACAATTTTCTGTCCCAAATACTCTAGCATACAATAAGGACCATAATCAATGCACATTTATAACTATTCGCGGTCTCCACAGTCCCCTTTCCAGGCCATAAATCATGAAAAGATCGGGATGCCACGTGCCCATCATCGCACAGGGTAGCCCTTCTACCCTTTTTAATTTTAACACTCCCTCAATGCCTGCTTTCAAACAGTCACACATCCATCCACCAATCACTTCCAAAATCTGTTCATATAACCCTATGACCATGTTAAGCTTCCACACACCAACTGCCACTTAACAATCTTCTAGAAATCTTTTGCACCTGCATTCCCATTATTTATACAAAAATATTGTACACAGTGCTCCTATAAATGCACATATGCATTGTGCAGTCAGAGTAGTGCATAAATAGAAGGGTCAGTATGGATGGAAATGTGCTCATGAGAACCCAGGAGGGAAATGCCAAGGAATGCCAAGGTGGGACGCCACTAGTGAACTACTGGAGCAGAGAAGTCCCAAGGATGGGATGCATTTTAACCGTAACATCCCATTAACAATGTTTTTTCTGTCAATTTCATAGGTTTTTGTAAGTGAAAATGTTTCATGGTGTTACATCACTATATATATATAAGTTATTAATAATTCCTCTTTTCACATATATGAATGAACTATAAACCTCCTTTAACAAACCTATTTTTTCCAACAAATACTTATGTCTGTCGTTATCAGCAGCGCATGCTCGGGATGCAAATCATCGTTCAATTGCCTACAGCATAAGGCTCAACCAGGACCCCCGCTCAACCAAACCACTCCTATTATTCACTGCATCTCCCCTGCATCCTAGCTCAGTATCCACTATAGTCTGAGCGGTGGTGAAGAGTCCTGCTGGCTTCCCTGCCTCGACGCACCAACAGACTTGAGCGGAGCCATTTGCCGTGAGCAAGGTCAGTATCCCTCGATTGTAGAAGTGTTTAATCTGAGCCGCATGGGCCTTGGTCAAAGGAAAAACAGCTCCTGCATTCCCCGAGGCCAGACAGCCTTTTTTGTGACCCTCGATTGTTGTGCTGTGCGCTGCTCATCTCTCCCCACCCATAAATAACGGTCTGGTGAGCCTCCACTCATGCTGATTGGCCAGTAACACACTGGGAGGCTGAACTGGAGACAGCCTTCAGGCCCATAATCACTGTAACAGGATAGCATCTGTGCCACTGCTTCGAGGTGGCACCTGATTTTGGCTTGTGCAGACTGTGGTTGCACAATGGAAGAGGCCAATTGAAAGTAACTGGTGGCCAGAAAGCCCACATTTGCCAATAAACGCACAGTATACCTAGGCTCCCCTAAGTCACCAGATTGAACACTGTGGTGGCACAGTGCTAGTGGGTTGCACTAGCCAGACACATGATCCTGTTAAGAAGGACTCCCCTCATAAGACTGGAATCCTGAAGAACTGACCCCCGGCAGCATACGTGGATTAAAATTGTGCCATTGTATACTTTTGTAGAGGAAGGACAACATAAGGGAGCCCTTGGTCGGTGCACTAGCGCTGCAACAGGTCCCCACCGGGTGTCCTGGCATCTGTGGCCTCAGCTTAGAAACACACTGTCTGATGAAGCTGTAATATTGGGTAGCACTGATCAGATCCTAACTGGCTGTGGCAGCAACATCTTGACGAGCAGCGCCTGGTGCATATCAGAAAGACCCCACCCCATCGATTAATGGAAGCAGAGGATTATACATTAAAGAAGAGACAACGCACTTCCCCAGTGCACGGTTGGCACTGCACTGGCGAGAGGAGTAACGAGGGACTACAAAGCTCAGCAGCACAATTTAACACCACTGCATGGGAATTTCCTCTGCCTGCTATAATGCTATGTGCCATCAATGGGCTGGATACAACACACTTGCTACATAAGTCCCTCTCCAAGCCTTTACCGATACTTGTCACAGTTGCTAGCAAAACAATGCAATGACGAAGGGGGCCGGGAAAAAACAAATCTCCATTAACATGTTTGCTAAGGCTATGCTTAAGACGGTGGAGGGAGCTGAGGGCACGAGCGAACCACCCGGTGGGGGTGCTGAGCACCAAGGACCCAGAGAACTTCAACACATGATGGAGTACATGCAGGAGGGGTTCACCACACTACACTCAAAGTTAGATGACATGAGCGGCACAATCTGCTCCATCAAAGCTCGGATGGACAAAACTGACACCCACATTACTGAGGTCGAGAACAGGGTGGGCACGACTGAAGATGAAGTGACTGCACTCAGGGCAGATGTCACCACGCTCTCAAAGCAAGTGCAGAACCTCGGCAAGAAGAACGAGGACCTGGAATCAAGGTCTTCCTGCAATAATTTAAGAATTATTGGAATACCTGAAGATAACAGAGGGACCAATGGAAGAATACGCGGAACAAACACTGATGACGATACTACATAATCCGAAGATGTCACCGTAATTCGCCATCGAACAAGCTCACCGCATATTCGACCCGAAGCCCAAACCTGGTGCCCCTCCATGCTGATAATTGCCCAAGTGCTAAATTACTGTGATAGAGACATGTTGCTTCATTCCGCAAGGGGTAAGGGTGAACTACTACTAGGCTCCAACAGAATCCACCTGTACCCGGTCTTCTCAGCGTCAGTGCAGCAATATCACAAATCATTCACAGTGACCAAAAAGAGGGTCTGAGAGCACAATGTAAAGTACGCCATACTCTATTCCGCCAAACTGCACATCGAACACAACAGCAAGGTGTAATTTTTCACATTAACTGAGGAGGCAATGCGCTTTGTGGATGACCACTTTCCAGGGTGACCAACATGGTCTGCCATAACCTCTAACAGAAACACTGGAACACTGGAACAAGTGCTGAGACGTGGGTGAAAATGCTTCACCTGCCCTATACATCATGAAGTTCATCTGCTACCCAGGCTGCCATACAACCAGAAGAGCAATATTTGAAATTGTAAAACATCGAAGGCAGCTGCACCAAGCCGGAAGCAGTCGGCACACAGTCCCCCCCCATGCAATGTTGCAAATGTAGTTGGGGTGCTCACAATGAGGGAATTATCCCTCTCATTCGGGAGAGGGAAGGGGGTTTAGGGGAATAAGTTGGGGTAAAGTTATACAAAATGTGTTTGACATGTTTGTAGATCGTTAGCAACCGCAATAACCATATGGAAGAAATGCAGAGATACTTGAATTGTAGCACAATGGCATTTACCGATAAAGAGGCAGTGCATGCAGTTATATTTAGAATGTGATAAAATACAGATCCTTTTCCTGCAGGAGACGCATGCATTGGCACAGTGCTGCAAGGCCTTTGCCAAGACCTGGGGTTTGCAACATTATTACACTGCATATTCGACCCAATGCATTGGGGTAATGACCCTTATTCACAAATCCACTCACTATACACACATGAGAGCCCAACTGGACCAGGTGAGATGGTATGTATTGATGCACGGGAAGATACGAAGCCAAGGGATTATATTGATAAACACATACGGCCCCATCATTGATGACCCCAATTTCTATATAGAGATGATTGACTTGCTGGCACAATATCCATTGATCCCCATCCTCTGGGGGGCGACTTTAATACCATAATGGACAACAACATGTATAGATCTAGCTCTGGACCGCGGGCAACAGACCAAAGCTGCCCAGGTGCTGCAAGTTGGCCTTAAAGAGATGGGCTTGGTAAATGCTTGGGAGATACTGAATCCAGGATCACAGCAATATTCATATGATTCCACAGTTCTTGACTTAAACTCCTGAATAGACATGTGGCACATATCTGACACACTGGTTAATTTACTGAATGGTGCTGAAATACTGTCTAGAATATTCTCAGATCATTCTCCAGTAACAATACAGCTAGCACTAGGCGATGCACCCAATGTGAGTAGGGGGTGGAAGCGTGAACCACAATCACTGTTAGATCCCATCTTCAAGGCAGAAATGACAAAGTGTATAGACGAGTACTTCAGTCTAAACAGGGGCACAGTGGACATGCAGGCAATCCTCTGCGAAGCTTTTAAGGCATATTTACGAGGGGTAGCCCTAGCAACCGAGACTTGGATACTTAAATGCATACAAAGAGATATACAACTGAGTGAGACCCACCTACGCAGGCTAGAGCAGCCACAGAAGACAAGCCCTGGTAGCCAAATCTTAGGGAATATTAAAGCAGAACTGGATCAGTTCCGGATGCATACAGACAGGGAACTGAAATTCCTGGATGGCCCTAACCTGGCAAGGAAATATGGTGAGAATGAACGACCCTGCAGGCTGCTCGCCAGGGTAGTCCGACAGACTTGGGGCAGCCAGCACGTCCCAACTATACAAAATACATTGGGGTTGCTGATCCACACCACGGTGGGGGTGAGTCACGAGTTTCAAACCTTCTATTCAGAGCTATATGCCAACTCTGATAGAGTGACCGCTCTAGAAATAAAGGAATACCTAGATGACTTCCCATTGACATCGCTCTCCGAGGGCACCAGGGCAACCCTAGATAGCCCCATTACCCCAGAAGAGAGAGATCTTGTGCCATCGAAGAGCCGACAAAGCCCCCGGTCCAGACGGCCTGATGTTGGAATTTTATAAACATTTCAAGTCCTGCCTTATTCCGGAGCTAATGGAGGTATGGTCAGAGGCCTGCTCAATAGGAGTGCTCCCCCCACCCTACGAGAGGCAATGATTATGATCTAGCTTAAACCCGGCAAACCCCGTGAGCAATGTGGCTCCTATCGGCCCCTCTATCTCATTAATTGAGACATAACAATTCTTTGCCACAGTGTTGGCCCTGCGCTTAGACCCCTACATGAAACACATTATCCATCCAGATCAATCAGGATTTGTCCCAGGCCTCTCCACAGCTCTAAACCTCAGGCACAAATATATCCGGGGGTGCAGGCTGTGGCCGCAGCCCTTGATATCTGCTGTCTTGGCAGTTCATGTGGGCTGTACTAGCAAAATACAACTTTGGGCAGCAATTTATTTTGTGGATAAAACTATTGTATGCACGACCGGTAGCCAAAGTAAATGTTAATGGTACATTTTCACCCCCGATAAATATAAGCAGCGGAACTAGGCAGGGCTGCCCGCTGTCACCGCTGCTATTCGCCACTGTAATGGAGCCATTGGCAGATGCTATCCAGAGTAAAAACATGCAAAGGGGTATCAGAGTTACGAGGGGGGCCAGAAATTATCTATCTCACTGAATACTGATAATAATAATAATAATAATAATAATAATAATAATAATAATTGCACGTGAGAAATTATCTATCTCACTATATGCTGATAATAATAATAATAATAATAATACATTGTTATTCATACGGGACGTTACCAGGCACCTGGCACCGATACTGCAAACTGTCCATAGATTTGGAATTATGTCCAGATTACGAGTCAAGTGCACAAAGTCGGAATTATTTCCATTAACTGATGCAACTAGAGCCCCGCTGGATCTAATGGGTTTTACTTGGTCACCGTCAGAAATAAAATACCTGGGAATAATTGTTATGCAGCAGATTGCCTCCCTATATGCTCGAATCTTCGGTGAATTCCTATCTGTTACACGCTAAACTATGTACCTGGGCAAAACTCCCAATTACCATTGCAGGTCGTGTCTCGCTTCTGAAAGTGCTGGTGCTTCCTTAGCTGCTCTATTACTTCCTCAACATACCATTATGGGCAACAAACCCGTGACATGTCCTTTAACTCAGGGTTTCGGCTAATATAATTAAAAGTATTACATGGGTTCCACTACACCCCTTCCCGGCTACACCGCTTCTCACACACTCGCCCCTCCTCATGCCCATGGTGTCACATAAGTGATGCAAATTATATACAAATGCTTTGGAGCTGCCCGAAGTTGGAAGAGTACTGGGTCGGAGTCTGTGATACTATGTCAGCTATATTAAACTCTAAGCTCACATATACAAGGGAATCTTCATAAACTGACAAGTTTATGCATGTTACTAGCAGCCCTCTGTATTTTACTGATTTGGCTTCGCCTTGTCTGCCTAATTGTTCTCCAGTGGCTAAAGGCAGTCACATGGGTGTCAGACATGGAGGAACGCTGGTCTGCACTACAGCCAATGAACTGTTGACCAAAGGACATATGGCCGCCGTATCGAAGTTACATCGTGTCCACCCAGACAATTACAAAAGACAATGAGGACTTGTCTGCCGCAACACGATTCTAAAGATGTTCACCTAATACTAAATGTTCCCACTTTTGATCCCCCCGTTTTAGATGCAATAATTAATGTTTTTTCGCGTCCGTATAATGTTCACTGGAATTCTAAGTAAGAATACACAGTCTGTTGTCGCAGTTGCAAGCTGTACTGCTTTTGTTGTAATGTCAAACACACTCTTTAAATAAAGGTTTAAAAAAAAATCCCATCCAGCACTTAAACCTGTACCCACAAACAGATTTTTTTTTCTCTGATTCAAACATATCCCGATTTCGAAAAACATTACAACATAGCCGGTCCCTGGTGGACATGTCCACTTTAACATCATTGTTGGTCCCTCGTGGGCATGGCCAGTAGCCAGATTGTTCTGGTCATGGCCATTGTTACGCTCACCTGATATCCCCGGGGGCGTCTGGAAGGCTCTGACCTCTGGAACCCTAGATGCGCAGTTGCCCAGTGCTGAATAATAAATCTTAGTTATTTGTAGGGTGAGCTATCTGTCCTGCGTTTCTTGTGCAGGGGCGCTTGATGTTTGTTGGCGAGCTACCCAAGTTGCTTCACTGGTGCAGTTCGCCTTCCTTGGGCCCAGGCCTGCTGTGACCCTGAATCTGCTGGTAAAGGGTAGGTGTGTTAATTGTAAGTCTTTGTTCTGTTTATGGTGGGAATTTGTTAATGTCTTTATCTCCTTCTTTTCAGGTGCGAAGGTCCTGACGCTGGCGTGCCAGATGGAGAGGCACGTTTTCTAGGTAAGAGAAAGCGCAGAGCGCAGCGCCTTTATTGTCTTTTAAAGCTAACCTGTGTTTTCTTCTTCTTCTCCTCACAGGCCGCTGTGGTGCTGCGAGTGGATGAGAGCACAATGAAAAACAGGCCCCCGGAATCCGTTAAGTTAAGCGGTTGTTTAATATTGAAAGCGAACCTGAATATGTCTCTTTTCCTTTGCAGATGTTGCTGTTGAGATCCAGATGGAAGTGTGGCGTAGCGTGATGGAATTCAGGTAAGACTGATGGAATGCGATGTTTTGGAAGCGTGCGTTCTAATATTGTTTTTCCCTTTCTCGTTATTGCAGGTCGCAATGTTCGAACAGATGACATAATAATCTTGTTCTTGTTCTTCCAGGATTACAGGAAAATGCTCAAGACCAGGAGCTGGACACGGTGAGCGTCACGCTGTGGGTTGCAGAATAAATCGAAGCGTGTTCTGCAGTCAGGGTGTGGTTTATATAGCCCAGGTAAAGTAGTACCAGGGAAAGTAGTTCCAGGCCTGCCACATCCAAAACACTAGACCGCATGGCTTGGTTCTTACAACTAGACTGTGTGGGTGCTTCCATGTTGGATTTAAAGGCCCATGTACATAAATGGGACATAGTTTGAACAGCCCCTCCTTCCTACATATGAGCCTGGTGCCACAGGTGCCAGGACTGGCTCCAGGAGCCCTTTTGCAGTGGTTTTAAGGCCCTCAGGGTTCTGGTGGGAGCCTGCTTGTGGCACAACGTGTGCCCCCTCACAGTGGTCATGACAGCCATAGACCATGACCAGGACAATCTGGCCACTTTTTTTGTACCTACACAGACAAATTTGCAAAAATATGCTTTCAGGTCCTTGGCAATGCTCCCTGCATGAGTTTTTTGCAAATCCGCCCATTTATTTTTAAAGTGTAAAAATGTACGTACATAAAATAGTCATATAAAACTTAGCCCCCACTTGACAAAATCCATTCAGACTTTGCACAAACATTCAAGGTTGGGTCTATAATCTTTCTGAAAACGTTTGTTACATTGAGTGACGCCAAAGTTATAAGCCATCCAAATACTGCTCTTCACCAACCCTGTAATGCAGAAATATGCATAGATGCTCCGAAAATCTCAGATGTTCGCGAACTTCACAAGACTCCGCAGGACATCCAAACTGTTTGCGAATATCGGAGTTGAAAAGCCACCCATTTTGGGGTTTTTTAAGGCCATATCCCATCTCGTCCTCATCACCCCTCAGCTCCCCAGAAATTGTTTCATTAGTTTGATAAGTGCAATGCTGTGTTTTTTAATATGTTTTTACCACGATGTTCAAGGACACAGGCAGGTGTCCGCAAATCCAACATTGCGGGCGTTTCTAAAAATCTGATGCACCTCACGCTTTTCACCATCCAATCAGCGGGTGTGTCTGATGTTCGCAGACATCACAGTGCCCACTGGGCCAATCGGAGGCCCGGAGCAAACAGGAAAATGAGTCAGCGGACCGAACCCAAATATGACTCATTTCATTTTAGCTACTTTTTGTGCATTTTAAAAAAAAACGCTGGACGGATTTACACCAAATTTACAAAATCACACTTTCAGAACCAAGGCGCTGCTCCTGCTGCAAATTTGCTGAAAACCCATCCAGTGATTTGGGCAATAGGTATCAGAAAATGTTAGTTTCCATTGCGTCTATGGGGAAAACCACACATTTTTGGACACCCCCTATTACTTTGCCCTCCATGCATTAAACCTCACCCGACTTCGCTGAATCAATCTGATGGGGCCATATACCTTTTCTGCAAAGTTTTGTGAGGATTCATCAGAGGGGGGTGAAGTTATAAGCCACCCAAAAAGTCCTCTTCTTATGGGTTGAGCAACTTAACCATAACTACAGAGCCGCTACTGTAATTAACATCCAGACTGTTCGCGGATGTCGGTAGCAGACCTGTAGTTATGGTTAACTTGCTCAAGAACTGCCACACCCATGATTCTCTCTGTGTGCTAGAGGTAGGCACGTTGTCTAGCTCATCTTCTGGGCCTCGTCATTGTCTCTGGAAGTAGTGCATTTTTTTTGTTGTTTAGGTCCTCCAGCTCCAGGTGGTAGCTCTTGGGGAGGAGGGATGGTTGATGCCATTTTTAAGATAAATAGCAGTTACAAGTATGTGCTCTGTGCTAGATTGTTAATGGATAATGGTAAAAAATAGTTGTAGGAGCAGTGCAGGGGTACATTTTTAGCTTGAAAGTTCCTAGATCAGCAGAAAATGCAGTTCCGACACGCTCGCCAAGTACGGCTGCGTTCACGGACACGTCATCATGTCACGCGTGCAAGGTCACGTGACACTGTCCGAACATCAACAAACACAAAAACAGTGGTAAAAGTTTCAAAAAGTGTATAGAAGTGTTAAAAATTATGCTAGAAGGTGAGAAATGGCAAAGTTTTAAGGTGAAATTAAATTGGACAAAAATGTTACTATATTCGGGTAAGTATGATATTAGTAAATTATAGGAAATTAGCATGCACTGATAAAAACCCATGAAATTCACTGAAAAATACTTTGTTAAAGGAACGTTATGGCAATAAAAACCTATGAAATTCACTGAAAGAACTTTGTTAAAGGGACGTTATGGTTACAAGTAAAACTGAAACCCCCCACCGACATTCACCAGTTATGGTAAGCTAAGCAACCATAACGTGCGCCACCACCATGCACTGTTAAGTCTAACACACAGGACATGAAAAATTACCCATGCTTAAAATGTTTATAATATATCCCAGTATGTACACGTTCTTTGTTTTGTATGTGTTTTATAACACTTCCCATCTCATTTAGAGAACAATACATGTTCACACAATTTTTATAATAAGCACAAAGAAACATTTAAATCTACACATTTAACATATACCAAATGATCAGGTTTCGACATGTTTCTATTTCTATTCGTTTTTTTGTACTACGGTATATACACATTATATCATCTTACATATATGTGCCACTATCAGTTACATTGTATGCATTATACAATTGCAATTGATTGCTGTTTAATGAAAGTAAAAATATTTATGAAGTATTAGATATTCAATTTCATCCTTTATCAAATACTACAAATGAAAGCTTCACAAGTACTGATATCATACATGAGTAGCCGTTTAATGTTTTGTACAATGTTCTCATTGTTATTAAGTGTACTGAAATCACATATGTACCAAGGGAAGGTCCCTATAAAAATGAGTGATCTTATGTCTGATGCCATTAGTTAGTAATCAGCGATGTCATATATGATGTAATTAGTGATGTCACCAGCGATGTCATCAGTGATGTAATCTCCTATGTCATCATTGTGGTCATATGCTGCGGAACAGGTGGTGTAAAGTTAAGGTGGCTTTGGCAGACTTTTCAGGGGTTTTGTTGCCTTACATTTTCACCTAACCTCCCAGCAACTAAAGTTTTTTTCTCAGAATTTCAAAGGTATTCTTACAATGTATTGCTCACCTTAATGTCCCTACAAAAACATTTTTTTTCAGTGAATTTCAAGGGTTTTCTATACCATTGTTTTTTACGGACCAGTAGCCATGGCGTTTGGCCATGGCCATTGGCCCGTGTCCACTGTACTTATTCCCCGCATCTGCTTCTTTTGGACCAACTAGGTGGCCACAGCCTTCAGCGTGACCACTTCACATGTCTTTAGCCCTGGCCAGTGAGCACAGCCTCGGCTGTGCATACTGTCTATTTTACAACTCTACAATGGCCAGTGGCCATGACCTTTGGCCATGTCCACTGAACATGTTCCTCCAAAATGTTTCTTTTGACCCACCAGGTGGCTACAGCCTTTGGCCGTGACCACTATACATGGCACATTGAAAATAAACAATGTACGAGCATTGGTTCGAGAACTGTGATTCTCAATTCAGATTGCATGGTTTTATATTAGAAGTTGATGGTTATGTTTATATTTATACAAAAAAGAGCTCAGGGGGATTGAGCAGTGGTTGACAATAAGCTAAAGGTACATTTTTCTTTTTTTTCATTAGCTCCCTTGAAGGGGTGCTAGCCAATCCGGATGTTCAGAATGCCGGCTATACTCTCCAGTATAAAACTGTGCTGCGAGCAGCCTGAATGCTGTTGGACAGTCCCCCCTTCCCTGTGCATCCTTCCCCGCCCCGCTCCCTCCTCACCTCTTAGCGGGCTTGTAGTTTCCTATGCGGGTACTAAGGGTGTTTCCTTTAAAAAATAAATATATGACCTTGCGGTGTGGCGCTGTGCCGTACCTTCTGATGTCCATTTCCCTGTTGATGGCATCACTGTCATCAACAGAGAAAATGGATTTCAGGAACTAGGTCACAGCGCCAACATGCTCCACAAGGTAAGGGTCCTACGTAGGAAACTAAATGGGTGCTAATGCCTACATAATCTGCGGCAACAGACTGAGTATTCCGATAACAGCACCGCTGCCTGCATTAAGGGGCCCTTGTTTCATTTAGACGGTTACCAGTAGGGTTAGGCTGTTGCAGTGGTGCTTAATGTTAAAGCCACCTACCCCCAGTTTGGATGTTTTAAAAAATGTTATGATGAAATAACCAAGCTGAATTCAACATCATATGCAGAAACATGCTTTTTAAATGTTGCATCTCTCATTCTTGCTGTACCAGTGATGTCACTAATGATGCCATACGTGATGTCATATGCCATATCATCAAATAATGACTATCTCATGCATATAGAGGGTCCAACGCAGTAGCATCCACCATTACATCCATGTTGGGGATGGCACCATTCATGAGGTTTCAGCAAGGTCAGAATCAATATAAAAAGAGAGTGACCATTTCTGATAAGTCCTCTGTGGAGGGTGATGGGGGTCACCATAGATGGACTGGAGGATATCAGCCGAATAATAGGCCCTGGGGTAGAGGCAACTCAAGGGGGAAGAAGAAGGGGCAATCATTCACAGCAAAATTACCAACAGCAACATTTTCAACATCAGGACTATCCTCTGCCGGGTAACCCCCTCAAAAGTATCCACCACAGGATCGTCCATTCCCTCCCCCAGATTTTTTGAAACTCGGAGGAAGGCATACAGCTGATAGATAGATCCACAGCTATATTCAACATCTCAGGGAAAATATTGACAGAAAAAGATCTTAATCTACTAGAGAAAGGCTTCTCCTTCATTCCGATGAAGAACCCAAGTAAAATGAATGCAGAAATAGAACACTGACAATTCTTCCTGAAAATATGTTTAAAGATTTCTTGGGCTCAGAAACCAATGAGATTCCATTAACTGAGAAAACTACTCCCTTTAGGCTCAAGTCTGTATTTACACCATCTATACACATGGTTTCAAAAGAGACAGCCACGTTTCAAAAGGCTGCCCTTAGGGAATTCAATTTGATCTATGATCATGTGGATAGTAAACATAATTCAAGCTTTAATTTCAATGAGGCAGATTGGGACCATCATTTACAACTTTGTGATGATGAGGCCATTGTTGTTAAAAAAAAAGCAGACAAGGGTGGAGGGATTGTTGTCTGGGATGTTGAGGAAAAATATGATTGTGAAGTATTAAGACAATTAAACAATAGTGATTTTTATTTGAAACTTAGATCCTATAAGTGCAATATAAAATGAGATTTCTCAAATCTCCAAAAGGGGGGTTAGAGGTGGGATGTCTGACCAAAAAAGTATCTGATTTTTTTAATCCAGATACTGTCAGGACCCACATTATTCTATATATTGGCCAAAGTCCACCATTACCTTTTAAATCCTGCAGGTAAACCCATAGAATCACTATGTGGTTCTATCTTGGAAACGATCAGGCAGTTTTTAGATTTTTTCTTGAAACTGTTGGCAGACAAATCCTTGACCTATTTGTCCGATACTACAAATGTGATAAATCAAATAGAGGGACTCCCATTTGTTTTCAATATGGATGTTCCTATTACCTTAGATGTGGAATCTCTCTATTACACTATGGCACAGAGAGAATCACTAACTATAACTAAGGATTTTCTAGAATTATGTGAAGGACAAATGTTGGCTCCCAGTAAATAACTGGTTAAGTTATTGGAAGAAGACTTAACAACAAAAGAATTTGCTTCAAAACCACATGTTATATGCAGAGAAAGGGAACAACTCTGGGGCAGCGTTCACCCCAAATTGTGCCATCCTATATATGTGGAAATTTGAACAATTGTTTATATTGGCTTATACCAATAATTTTAAACCAGCATTGACGTTTTATAAGCTTTAAATAGATGACGTTATTATCATTTGGGACAGCGAAAAGGGAGATCATAATCTTGTTCTCTAGTGTATTAATTCAGTTAATTTGAATTTGCGGTTCACTATGCATTTTGATACCAGACAGATAGCATTTTTCGACCTGGTAATTATTGAAGATAGTGGTTATTTAATTGTTGACTTTTTCTGCAAGAAATCCAATAGGAATATTATCTTGAGGTCTGATAGTTTCCATTCACAAGCTCTTTGAAACCATATTCCGTATGGCCAATTTCTCAGGGCTAGACGGAATTGCACATAGTTAGAAGTTAGAAGATTTTACCCTAGTAGATTATTAAGACAATCCAAAAAGAGAGCAAGAAATCAATCAAGAGACAATCTTTTGAATAAAAATGGAAGGACAGATAGGCAGAATTTCCAGGCTAGTATGTGCCATGACATATAATACGCATCATAACGAGATTAGGAAAGCCATCTCGAGACATTGGCACCTACTACAGATGAACATCCAGCTTTACAATGCCCTATGTTTGCTTTTTAAAAAAAGGAAGGAATGTAAAAGAATGGTTATTTCGTGCAGATAGAGGTTCCAAAACTAGAGCATCTACCATAATATCCTTTTGGGGGATGGCACCAGTCATGGGCTATGCCCCATGTGGGAGTTGTAGTAATTGTGGTTCTACATCTCCATGCAGCTCTATTGTAGTCAATCACAAAACACAGAGTTTAAGAACTCATACAAAATGGAATAGTAATAATGTCATCTATGCAATTACATGTCCCCATAATAAGACTCATATTGGTAAAACATCTAGAGCTGTAAAACTAGGGATCACAGAACATCCAGTCCAGGATACGGCATGTTTCGGTGATTATGAATTTCATTTGCAGTATAACTGGCTGTATATGTAGAGGCTAATATTAGGAATATTTCTTATTTTCTTCATGTAATATTCAAAACCCCTGTGGTGTGACACATCTCTGGCCTGTTTACTGGTCTGTTTGTGATTGTTTTGATTATTTTCTATATACAATATGTGCAATTGACTTGTGATGTTTTAAGCCCTGATGAAGATCAGTTAATGAGAGGTCGAAACATGTGTTGGCGAGATTTTCTTGGTGAACAGATAATAAAAGAATATTTACATATGGCAATACTTTCTTGATGAACAGATATTAAAAGGACATCTATATATATATTGGATTTGATGAACAAATGGACTAATAGGTGCATGGTGCATAGGGCAGATACAATTTATTTCTATAAAAAACAAGGATGTGCTTTTTGCAGAATTTCATCAAAGTGATGCTACTCCTATTACATTTACAGCTTTGGCATATATACCGGAACACAGACAGAAAGGAAAATAGTGTAAGACGTCTAAGGATTCTTGAGTCGAAGATGATTATAACATTTAACACAATTAAACCATTTGGCCACAATTCAGATGTGGAATTGTCAATCCATCTATACAATGAGTAAATAGAAGAATTGTGGGCCAAAACATATCTGTATTTAGAGAAACTGTTACAGCGAACAATGCTAAATGTTCCATATTCACTAAATTGTCTTTCATAGAAGAGTTATAGCTCCTGAAAACTGGTTGCTGCAATAGCTAACAAAATGCCCTGAGGTATGCACTTCATTAGAGGCATTGTTATTTTTGCACAATGTATTGCTATTTTGCACAATGTACTAGCTAATTTGTACAAACAGATTGCAGCTAAGAGATAGCCCAATGGGGATATTTTGCACAGAGTAATAGTAAACATGCACAAACATGCTGCTGCTTTTGGGGTCTGTAAGAGCTGACTTAATGGTGTTGAAGTACTATAATGTAGGTATTGCCATTTTGTACATTTGGAGAGCTATTTTGCACAATCAGGTTTCTGCTATGATATAGACTATTGGAATGAAATTGAAACCATTGACATAATTGTTCCATACATAACAATTTTGTATATAACGGGAATAAAGCTTGCAATTAGAAAGTTGAATGAGTTAACATGATGGGGCTATAATGTGCACTGTAATGGTAGCTGCTGTTATGTTCCATAAAGGCGGAATTGAGTTCCGCAACTGTTTTGCTGTTAAGAGATTGCCCATCGGGGTGAAATTGTAGGTTGCATTTTTCGATGCTGCCAAAAGATAGCCCACTAGGCTGAAAGTAAAGATGAATTTAGAAGGACAGGATTTGGGAGTAAGAATGCATTCATGTTTGGAGTTCTTAGTGCAAAGGCTCAGGCTGTAGCCACTGACAAATCATGAAATAATGGATTGGTGAGAATGAACAGATTGTTAAAATACTCCATTTTGAAATAGTCCATTTTAAACTGGTCTAACAGTATTGGTTCATGGGTGGTTTTAAACATTTTATCATTACGATGGAATAATTATTGAAAAAACAATTTAAAACAAACGTATTTTACACAGAAGTAAGAAGCTAATGGGCATCATGACAAGTCCGGCGGTAACCCTGCCGGTGCTACCGCCGGGTTGCCGCCCGACTTGCAATATTTACTGGCGCCTGGCTTGCTGGAAACAACAGGGGAATGTTACATCAGCAAATGTTAATCCCCATTCCCATTTGAGTGCCATGGGACTCAATGGGAATGGGGACTATGGAAGCACCGGCACTGTTAGTAACAGTGCCGGTGCTTCCATCAAACGCTGCGGGCGGGTGCAGTTCCCTCCGCCAGATCTGACCCTGGTGGGCAGGACAACACCCGCCCACAGAGTTGTACTATGCCGGTCCGGTAACAACGTTGCCGGTAGGCTTACCGGCCCCGTTGTTACCGGACCGGCATGGTCGTAATGAGGCCCAATGAGAGTGTACACTCTGTTAAAATGGCCTCCAGATTTGCACAGCAAAAGCTAGTATGTAAATGGAGGTCAAGTTACTTGAGACCGGATGTAAATTGCAATAGGGACCACGGTAATAAAAGAAGGCTATACAGTTCTGAGAAGTTGATTGCCTGACGAAGTCTCTGCATGGGAGACGGAACGCATGGCGGAATGCTTACAACCTGAGCAACATTGTATTTGAGCAGTAAATCCATGCTTGATTATGCCTGGAATTTTGATTAAATGATTCTTCTGAATAAATGTAAACTTTTTGCACTTTAAGATCGAGTGCTGGTGTGTTTTTGGTATTGGTTCAGGGCAGTGTTTAAATGACAAGCCCTGCCTGCCAATTCCTGAGGGTTTGTGTCTTTAGCAGTTTGTCTCTGACCGCACTTTACAGAACCCATATAAAGTAGGCTGAGTGCCTTAGAGAAACCCTGAATGTTTTTGAAAATATATATATATATATATATATATATATATATATATATATATATATGAAATAATCTGGGGCAGAATTGGTCATTTATACGGATAAAGATCTCTGTGGGCCAAAGTAGAGGCTCCACTCATCGCCACAGTGGCTGGACTTTCTTTTTTTTTTTTTTTTTTTAATTTATTTTCCAAGAATTATACAACAACAAGATAATATGTACATAATCTAACAGCACGAAATAAATATAGCAAAATCAGCAGAACTATATACATCAGAAAACCCCCCACCCCGCAGGAGTCGCAAAACAATTAATAAACTGGTCTAATATAATGACAGAAATGTACCCCAAATCTTGTTAAACAACGCAGTTTTCTTTTCCCTCCAATACAACACTCTCTCCATATCCGCCAAAGAACGCATTTCTGAAATCCCGTGGCTGGACTTTCATGCACTGCATACACCTATTACAAATAAACAGAGATATACCCTGCTTCATATATGCATACATATATATATAAAACAGGTGCCTTATAAAGGTAGCATCAACCTACCATCTCCCCAATGAAGGCAGGAGGCGGTACGAGCAAATGGGGAGGTGGAGAGGAGGTGATAGGAGTTCAGAGTAAGAAGAAAACCACTAGCGAAGACAAGGAGGCTCCAAGGCATGAAAGCGTGATGGGGGGTTCGGGGAAGAGCAAGAAGGGGGGACTGAGCATTAGCCAGAACGCCCCAAGGCTAGGGATAAAAGTTCCTCCCACGGATGCCCCAGCCAGTTACTAATTGGAAGCCTTGTGGACTGTGCATGGAGACATCTAGCCTCATCCCACTGGTCGCTGAGATGGTGGCTTTGACGTTAGGTGGCCCCTGCAATGGACTATGAGGAGACACTGAAGTTAGAAATGATACCAGACATGATTTGTTTGCTTTACTCATTTTATCCCAAGGAGAAGCCATGAAGTTATTTTTTGTTCTGCCCATTCTTGGGTAAACCCTCAACCTGTTACTTTGAAACTTCTTAAGTTAGGAGGATTTAAGTAATGTGACAATCCTTCACATTAGATTCCTGCACCAAGTTCCTAATGTTGCCCAGCTCCACTTGTAGCAAAATACAAAATGAAAAAGGCCAATCATGTGAGGCGAGGGCTGGCTGATGTTTGATCCATGTCCTCTTTGTGACCCCACACCATGTGCTTATTGTGAATGTTCACCAGTTCATAAGCAAAGGCAACTAATACATGAAACAGGTTCATGGGGGGGATGTAACTAGCACATCCTGCAAACATCTTTCAGGAAACACTGTACAAACAGCGCAATCAGTGACTGTAAAACCACGAGGCGCCCATTTCTCAGGTTAAGGTGTATGACC
This sequence comes from Ambystoma mexicanum, assembly GCF_040938575.1. Lineage (NCBI taxonomy): Eukaryota > Metazoa > Chordata > Amphibia > Caudata > Ambystomatidae > Ambystoma > Ambystoma mexicanum. The sequence continues at coordinate 549,610,473 of NC_090941.1, read as the reverse complement.
TAGATGGCCGTCCTGGTTTTGTTTCCTTTCTCATGCTTGTATTCTGGGTGACAAACGCAGACCATATCTTAGAAGACCTATTAACCCGTATCATTGTGCAATTGCAGTGGAAAATTCATGGTACCGGCAATCGTTTCGAAATGTGCTTTCTCTTAGTGCAATATTGAATGCTTTCATTTCCTCACAAGGGTAACATAAAACATATGTACACAGACATCACCTGCAGGAGTAGAGTAATCAAGGTGTTTAAGCGCATACATATACTTGTTAATTCGCTGGTAAATCTGGCACCACTGGTAGGTGAATATTAATTTAGCATTACATAATAATATTACATTTTCATATAGTGCTTTCTTGCAGATTCCTTCGCTGTAATATTGGCTGGTAGTATTTCCCAAGTTAATGGTATTCAATGTATGGTTCCATGTCATTTCGCTGACAGGCATTTTTACGACTGCCTTTTTAACGTTGACACTGTTATGAAAAAAGTCCTTGAAATTATTTTTTTAGGGGTCTGCCCCCACGCCCTCTCTCCCCCACCTAGTTTTAACCATTCCCGAACCCCCCAACCCCTTATCGGCCATTTACCACTCCCCCAAAATTTCGCAATTACGTTCACGTTAAAAAGGCAGTAGTAAAAATGCCCGACGATGAAACAACGGTATACCCAATGCATAGACCCCAGAAGGATGAAAGGTTTGAGTGGGTCCTGCCAGGAGTCAAACGGCCAAAGTGCGGGATGGCCCTGTGCCTCAGCCGAGGCCTTAACTCCAGGGTAAATGAGGTGGCTGCCTCAGCCGTAAGTGCCTCAGATACAACCCTTCCCCACCGAAACCCAAAGAGGAATGAATGGGACTGAAGCAGGGGAGTTGCTAGGTCTGGAAAAGACCCGGGGCTAAGCTGATGTCAGAACTGTTGGGACTGGGGGCTAGCTAGTCTTTTGGCTGTAGCTCCTGAGATTCTATCCGGGGCTACAACCAAAAGATCAGGGGCTATAGCCCCCTTAGCCTCCCCCTAGCAACGCCCCTGGACTGAAGGATGAATTCTGCATCATACTATGCTAATGGCCCCAAGGTAATCCTGGGTGTTGTTTCTCGAAACGTCTGCAGGGGGGTGCGATTATTGGTCATGCACCGTACCTCGCTGTTTACTTGTTGATTCAGTCCATGGAGGTGGATGATGATGGTCAGTGGATAATGGGGGACTTGTTCATCAACGGCGCCCCCCCCTACACACTCAATATTTATGGTCCCACTCCTTTCTTGCACTTGGCCAAGAGCTCCAAGCGCTACTGATGTCACATAACTATCAGAATTTAGTGCTAGGTGGGAACTGAAATAATTCCAGTGGCCTTTCCTCGGCACAGCCTCATCCCACAGCTGCCTCTCTGCATTATGTACTAAAAAGGAAGTGGTAAGGAAATGTAATGTTCCTTGACCTCATGATGAGTACTTAGAGGTGTGCTTACCAGCAGAAGCTTTCAGGGTCACATTTGGATTGGAACAGCTGATGCAACATTAATACATCAGAGAATTCAAAGATATGGAAATCAGGCACCTATTGCTAGGTAGTACATCATTGTAAGCATTCTGATTTGTCAAAAAGTAGTGTCTGTGCTCATACAGACGTAGAGTAACTTGATTCAGGCAAGCTCTCTCTACATACAGAGGATCTGCCCGCTGCCAGTCACTCTCGAATCCACCTCTCCCCTTTTTGAGATGTTCTCAATCAAATGCACCTCACCTGTTATAAGGCTACTTCGGCCTGTGTCAGTGCGCTCTATTACCCCCACCCCCCGACCCCCACTCTTTGTGGTACCATTCAGCCTGCAGAGAAGTGCTCACCACTGTATCTTGCCCATTTTGGGAGCTCCCAGCCTGCGATTGGGCTCTCTCTAATGTGCCTTATTCCTTTGCTGTCCCTGATGATGCAATGTGTGATGTCCTAGGCGATGACTTCAAAGATGTGATTTGGGATTTGCATATGACACATCTTCAAAGACGTCGTGAGTAGTGGGGCTGGAGTTTAGATTGCGTAGCTGCCTTCACTGTTGAATGTCTAGGATGCTTTCTGCATTACACTGCAACCTTAACTTTACTTCGAAGGAAATGTTTTACACCCTCCATACTAAAAGGTTAGATCAGAGCATTATTTGGAAATGTAAACCCTCTACTCCTTACAATGTGTCCCAGGAGCATAGGTCTACCTACAACTTTTCAAAAATGTCCGTTGGGCATTGTGGCATAATGTGTTCAACGCAGTGCAGGTGTTCAACCGTGCATTACCCAAGAGAAAAAATACATGGATTTCCCATTCATTTCAACTAGGCCATTTCCTTGGTGGCTTCAGGTGGGATAGAACTGCTGAACAGATTTACGCTAAACCAAGTGAAAGTATGAAGGGGCAACTAGTTGGGTAGTGACTGCTGAAGGTTTTGAATACATTCGTTTTGTGGTTACTTTTAAAAGAGGGTTTAAAGTAACCTCCCCTCCAAAACCTGGACAAGAGATGCATGCGTATCTCGTCAGCTGTAAAGGTTGGATCCTAGTGTGCTTAGAAACGGGTGACTTATGGGGCCCTCATCAGGGTTGGCATTTCGCTCTGCCATGTTGTCTGATCAGTATCATGACAGAAATAAACCCGGCTGAATAGAGAGCGAGATAGAAGACACAAGGGCTGTGACACATTAACCACATGGGATGTCAGTGACACCGAGCCAGGAAGAAGAAACATTGAATTTGCTTTTTCTCCGAGCTGAACATTGAGATTCCAATCTAAGGTTCCACTAATTTGCATACCCACAGTCCCATACCTATCACACTTCTTGAACTTGTTTCCCCACAGTAACACTTTGAATAAGACATATGTATACTTCCCAGGCGGTAAGTTACCGCCTGGGTCGTACGTTTACGCCATGGTGGTTGGCGGACTTACCGCCCCATTCCAAGGTTGGCGGGGCGGTAAGTCGTCCCCAATCCCCATTTACCCTTCCCCATTCCCATTTTTGCCCCATAGGGCATAATGGGAGTGGGGAAGGCGTTAATTACGCCACCGTAAATTATGGTGGCGTAATTAACAACATGGTCCCTTAGCGCCATGGATTTTAACACCTGCTAAAAGCAGGTGTTAAATCCGCCATGGCGCTAAGGGACCTCGGAATCAGGCGGTAAGGGTCGGCGCTGTTTACGCCGCCGTAAACCCCTTACCGCCTGGGTCCTAATGAGGCATGGTGTGTGTCTCTTATCCTGCAGATCTATTTTTTGCACATGCAGCGCACACTCTAATTTAGCTAGAATGTCTCATTCTAGGGCAAGATGCTGCCACGTCACTTGCCCTGGAATGCCCTTACAAAGTTAAAGAGAGTACAGCGCAGAAACCCAACCTGCCGAATAAAAGATGGAAAGGAACATATTGTGTTAATGGGTATAACATGGCACCCTCCTGCCATGTCCCTGGTTTTTGGTGCTTTAGGGTCTTTAAAGGAGGCAGGTGGGGTTGGTTGGGCAGACCTTTGACCTTGCACTGAGCACAGAGACCCTGCCTACCAACGTCTCATCCAAAGTGTTTGGGGTACGTTCCTGCAAAATGTTGCTCTGGAAAATTGAGTTGGAAACCTTTTATTGTGGGAATCCCCTATTACTTTAACATCCTCTTCCCACACTTTACGGATCTTTCCAAAACTTTCTAACAATAATTAGAGCTGTGTTTTCGGGTAAGTTTCACGTAGTTCCTTCTCTGAGGGCCCAAGCTGAATTGTCAAATGTATTTTTGGAACCCTTATGACTTTACCTCAGTCGAAAGAACTTCACAACACTTCCCAGGAATTCCGGAAAGAGGCTGTTTATATGGTGGGCATTTGTATGCAAGTCCATCGTCAGTTGCATAAGTTAAAAGCTTCACAATGTTTCCTATTCCTATGGTCCAACATCAACCTAGGTTTGGCACATGATGCTGAAATGCACATTTCCCTGCACACCCCGCCAGGCCCCCAAATACACAGACACATCTCCAGGTCTGCACACCCAGCTGCCAGAATTTACTATGTGTGTTTTTGAAAGGCCTTGTTTCAATCCCCTGGAGCTTTCCATTGCCCTGCCCTGCCCAGGGTCAGGATATGCTACAGGGGGTTTAGAATATGCCCATTTTGAAGGTTGCACAGTGTAGCACCTGGGTCTAAGCTAGTTGCTAGCCACACATGGTTCAGCCTGACATCAGCCAAGGAAGGTATTTTTTTTTTCTGCATGAAGAGTGGGCAGGGGTAGAGGTCCCCCCCCCCTCCGCCCCAATCTGGTGCTTGGTTGTTCCTCACCTTTCCTATCTAGGAGCCCGGCCTACGGTCCCATTAAAAGTGTGGCGTGCCCCCTGCTGGATTTTGTAGGATTTTGTAGTTGTAAGGAGAGCTCTATAAAGGCTGTCTATTGGGGCCTTGGGAAAGTACTCTCTGGGAATACACTTACTCCAGATGTTGGGGAGTACCGTGTTTCCTTTTCCAGAAACTAGAAGTGTGAATTCCATTGAAAGCAAAGGACTGGGTCTTTGAGTACTGGGGTTGTGGGGGAAGGACTTCCCTACGTTCTTCCTAGACTGGCAGGAGTGCCAGAGTACTCTGGGGGGTTGGGACGGGGGTCACCCGTATGCCGCCCTCAGTGGTTCTTTGACACAGCAGTTGGCTTCCCCCAGTGTCCCCATAATCTCCAGGTCCTCCTCAACTACTCTGTCCATTGTGACTTTGTCAGAGCCCAGGCTCCAGCTCCAAGTGCACGTTTCATGTAACTACGTCCAGTGGTTTCGCTCTAGGTGAGAGCAAACATTCCCTGTCAGGAGAAATGCAACCTTTGGTAACCCACTCCCTGTATATTTGGCATCACTTGCTAGAAATTCATGAAACTTTCCAAGCAAAATGATGTAGATTTTGGTTTGGAAATGTTCCTTCAGTTTCATAGAATGATGTCAAAGTTATTAGAATCTTAAAAAGTGCTCGTCCTATGTGGACTCCTTTTTCACCATTTTATTTAGTGATGTCTTTATTTTGAATTGTATATTGTGCCTCATGCAAGCAAGATGCTTCAGAGGACGATAGAAGAGGAGGGGGGAGGAGAGGGAGGTGGGGAGGAAGAAGGGGGATAATAGTGTCCAAACATGCAGGTTTGGTATTATCAGGAGCATCAAAGTCACTGTCATGGATGGTGCATTCTCGCTTCTTGGGTATAAATTACTCATTTTGATTATCGACATAGACGGTGTGTTGAGTTGGAAAACAGCGACTCTCTGGGCTGGGACCCATCCCCCGTCTTCTTTAAATCGAACGGGAAAAACCACAGCGGCAGAGCCTAGATTTCCATTGTGTTAATTTTAATTTTCAACAGCCCAATGTTATTCATGTATTTTTTCTGTGCATTTTTACACGATTTACTGCATTAATTACCATTTCTTTTACTCCATTTTGTTCCTAAACTTTTTCATTCAGCTCCAGACTTTGATGCAATGCTGTATCCACACAACACGGATAAATCTGTTCTCACTACGTCTAGCGGGCTGCTATTGGTTGCGCATAGAAGTCAGGAGAAACACTGTTTCCTATGTTTGTGCTTGTGTAAGAACAGGAAACAACACGATTGCTTGGAATTGCTGACACTATGCAAAGCTTTTTTTTAAAAAAAATACCTGATTCGTGGAATTATTTGCATATAAAACGGGGATTTGAGGGCCATTCTGCCCGCAAATTCCCATTCTTCAAACAGGGATTTGCGGGCAGCATGATCCCAGTTTTACACGCAAGTAATTCCATGAATCAATGTGAAGTAAAAAAGAACCAATCGAAATAAAATGCAGCAGTGCCATCTGCTGGAAAACTGTATAATGTTTCTGTCAAAGATTGGCTTGGCAGCCTGAAGCAATCTCGGTACAATACCACCTTTGTAAGAGCCCTCGTTGGATAAAGACATTACAACGAGCAATATTATGGCGTTAACACCCCGTTCAAAGGGCTGGAATGAGGGATAACGGCCCGGCAGCCCAAGTTAATGTCCCTAGTGAAGCAAGGGCAGTCAACGAGGGCTCCGAGCAGGGTCCCCTGTTCCAGCCCTTAGAACGGGGTGTTAACACCATTAGAACCCCTGGTTACCAAAGCAGTAAACCCGGGTGGAAATTGTTTTATTTTCATTCAATGAACAGGACACTGTGTGCATCCCGTTCAATGATTTAAAATACTGATCCGAAATGGCCAACATGGTTGTAGAAGGTGGGTAGGGCTCTGTAAGGAGCCACCCTCCTATTACCATTGTGGTTGGAAAAGGGAGGAGGGAAGCTGCTGCGGCGGCAGCACTAACCGCCACCGCAACAATAAGGTAAGTGGGGCAGGTGAGGGGAGTTGGGAAATGAAAAGAAAACAAACAGGGGGCGGGCGGATAAGATAGCGGACAGCGGCAGGGGAGGCAGCCGGTAGGTTTTGTGGAACGCAGGCAGAGATCAGAGCGTTAATGGCAAGAAATATACTACAGTAGATTGTAAGACTCAGCGGGGCAAGGGGGTTGGTGAGGTCCCAGGGGGACTTAGATGCATGGAGTAATGCATTTTGTTTGTTTTTTGTAATGAAAGAATGTATTCAGAAAGGTAGCATACATTTATAGCGGTAATTAGACAATCAAGTGCTTCCAGAAATGCTCAAGACATAATAAAGACATACGCGCAGTTGAACTCATCAGCCTTTCTGAGATTGTTGTTTTGCTGGGAAAACAGAAGAAACATTTCATAGGCGTGGCATGGAAAGGAACACCTATGTCCACCCTACCCGAGTCTGGGTGGCCTGTTCCCCACTGTTTCCTCCCTTGCTGCTTGTAGATCCCTTCCTGCCAAATTGCTCACCCTCCCCATTGTTAGCTCCCCGCTCCCTTGTCAGTTTCCTGAATTCCAAAGCCGCAGAAGCCATTAAATGGCCCCCAAACAAACAAATTATTCTCCAGATCATTAAAAGGATGGTATTTTACTTTCTCCAATGTAGCACCGCAACAACAGTGCCGCTGTTCACATCTTGGCTGTCATTGTGGAATCATACTTTCAGCATTTTAGTATCCCAATTTTGGCAACTACTTCAGCACATACAGGCCATAGCCTCTCTGTCTTACTCATGTTATCTAGTCCACAGTGCAAGTGTGACAGGGCCAATATCGAGGTCACATGGAAAATGAAATAGATTCAAGTCACCAACAATATATGCCAATATAAAAAACATGTTCATGCATGCTACAACAATTTATGCCAGTAGTACCATTTAAGAACGTACTCCTGATGGCTTTGCCAGTAAATACATGCCATTCCACAGTAAGGAAACGTCCAGACAGGCTGCACCAATGTAGGCCAGTCTAGCCACATAACACCACTTATCATGTTTGCTTTACCTTTGATGTCCAGTAAAAAATGCCATCCCACAGAAAAATAATATATACTGACTAGCTGCCCCAATTTAGGGCAGTCTAGCTACGTAATAACACTTACCATGTTTTCTTTACCCTTGAAGCCCAGTAAAAAATTCCATGCAGCCAGTAGCCTCCCCCCTCCTTAAAATTAGAGGCCCGTCCTCATTCACACATACAGGCATACACTCAAACAGAACACATGCTGTCAGTCACATGGATATATACAACATACACTCTCATTCACCATCACATTTATACAGCAGACAACTCCTTGCATGCATGCATACATTAAAACAAACATACACACTTTCACTGGCAGACACATGTATACGCGTGCACTCAGGCAAACCCACCCCCTTTGCATGCAAGCATACATAAAACACATTACTATTACTTCCACCCATCCCAAGACTTAGCCTTGACTGCTCTCCAAGCTACTGTGAATTGGTCTGGCTATCTATCCAGAAGTGTTCCCCTGTTCATCTAATAAGGGTGGCCTCCTAAACATCTGTCCACCAGGTCATTCTACCAACGCTCCTACAAAGGTTTGCTCTGAGAAATTGAGTTGGAAACATTTTATTTTGGGAATCCCCTATTATTTTAACATCCTTTTCCCACACTTTAAGGATCTTTACGAAACTTTCTAACAATAATCAGAGCTGTGTTTTCGGGTAAGTTTCACGTAGTTCCACTTCTGAGGGCTCAAGTTGAATTGTCAAAGGTATTTTTGGGACTTTGCATCCATCGAAAGAACTTCACAAGACTTCCCAGGAATTCCGAAAAGAGGCTGTTCATATGGTGGACATTTTCATGCAAGTCCATCGTCAGTCGCATAAGTTAAAAGCTTCACAATGTTTCCTATTCCTCTGGTCCAACATCAATTGGTTTGGCAGTTGCTGAAATTTACATTTCCCTGCACACCCCGCCAGGCCCCCAAATACACAGACACCTCCAGGTCTGCACACCCAGCGGCCAGAATTTACTATGTATGTTTTTGAAAGGCCTTGTTTCACTCCCCTGGGGCTTTCCATCGCCCTCCCCAGGGTCGGGATATGCTACAGGGGGTTTAGAATATGCCCACTTCGAAGGTTGCACAGTGTAGCACCTTTGTCTAAGCTATTTGCTAGCCACACATGGTTCAGCCTGACATCAGCCAAGGAAGGTATTTGGTCTGCACAAAGAGTGGGCAGAGGTGCTTGGTATCAGTGGCAGAGCTGGGGGGGACAAGGGGGTGCTCGCCCTCCCTACCCCCCCAGCTTCACCCTGGTGCCCAGTGCGCTCCCATGTGGCTGCCGCTGAGCCCGCTTTGCGTGCCATTATTTTTTCACTGTGGCCTGCACCGCACGCACCTCGCACACAGTCAGGGCACAGTAGGAGGAGCGGGAGCACGGCGGGCCTACTGCACTGTGCTTTTTCAATAAACTGTGAACAATGGAAGAATGTGTGGGCACTCACTGGTGACTGGCAGCTGCTTATTTCAATATTGTGAAGTTACAATGCAGGATGTGGTGGGGGAGTACAGTGACTGCGTATTCTGTAATCATGAACACCAAGCACGCAGTAACAGCAGCGGGCCGCTGAATGAATTTCCAAGTTGCTCCACAATTACCCACCTAACCCCACCCCCTTCCTGTGCCAGCCTGCCCTGGGGATGATGATCCCCTCTGTGGACAGTATCATTATCATGCAGGCTAGAGGCACAGAGAGTTTGATCTTAGGGTGACGGCCCATTGGTGTGGGCCTGGGGCGGTAGAGAGGATGGGTACAGGTGCTGAGGCATTGCCTGTAGCAAGCCTGATGTGGCATGCAATGAATAAACATCGCTCTATGGTGCGATATGACACACTGCTGCCTGAGCAGTTTCCATTTCCCCATCCCAGGCCGGCCCGATCCAGGCCCCGCCGGCAGGCCAGAGAGCCGCCAGACTACCTGGAGCCGTGACCGACACGCAACCCAGGCACATTTGTTGTAAATGTAGCAAATACCAAGCCAGAAACAACTGAACTGCCACGTGCCTTTGGGACCAGCCCACAGCCAGGCACGCACACACTAATCAGTCCACCAGCAGGGCTCCAGCCTGCCTGACGTTGCTGTTGTACAGTCAGAGTCAGTGGGCCTCATTACGAGTCTGGTGGTAGCTGTGCCGGAAAGACCGGCAGGCTATCACCGGACCCGGAATGAATTACTGCCTCCGTGATTGCCGAAATAACCGAGGCATTACAACCCGGGTGAGCCGGTATGTCCGGAGGCGCAATTCCGTTAATCCCCATTCCCATGGAGTCCCATAGGACTCCATGGGGATGGGGAAAATGGAAACACCAGCACCGTAAATAACAGTGCTGGTGTTACTTACCATTTCCGTCTGCAAGCGGGTGGCGTTACTCCCACCAGGTCAGACCAGGCGGGAGTGACACTACCCGCCTGCAGAACTCATAGTCTACCGGTCCTTAGACAACGGTGGTGGCAGTTTTACCGCCACCATTGTTTCCGGACCGGCAGGCTAGTAATGAGGCCCAGTGTGTCAATGACTGACTGCTGCTGGCCTGCCACCCCCTGCCCTGCTCTTGGCTGCCCGTGTCGTCGTGAGTGTGACTTGTGAGTGACTGATACTGGCTTGTGCCTGGCCTGTGCCCGCCCCACTGCCTGGCTGCCCCGCTGCCCTGCCTGCGCCTAGCGCCCTGCTGCCCAACCCCAATGCCCCACCACAGCATCTGAAATTCGGAATTGACTTGAGAGGTAGAGTCAGAGATTCAGAGTCAACACCAGCTAGAAGTGTGCAGCTGCCTGCTTCCTGCTGCAGAGAGGTCATACAATGAGAGGTCATACACTGCAAACATGTCTTGCTGGAAACCCCCTTGGCATTCACTCATTATGCTGTAAAAGGGAATTGGTCAAAAGAAACAGATAACACAGTAATGTTTTGTTAAGCTACTGTTAAAGGAAAAAAGTAGTGGTGGGGGACCCTGGACTCAGTACAAGCAAAACACCATTCGAGGGGAATTGTTGTGGTCGCACCAGCTGCAAGCAATAAGCCCTGAAAGCTGTACTTTGTTTCCCCTGAATGTGTGCAGACAATAAATGTTCCGGTATTCTGCATCCACTGTATACAAAATCTTTAATTAGGTTGAAACGATCGTCAACTTAATCCATACAAACAGCCATATTTTCTAATAATTAGGAAGGCTTGTCCCAAAGTGTAGGCAAATTCACCATTAGAATTAGCTTCAGCGAATCAGCGAGCAGAGAATGCGGATGACCCTGCCAGTAAACCCCTGGGTCCCACGCTGGGAGGGTCAAGGGGGGGGGGGGGGGGGGGGGGGTGTGTGTGTGTGTGTGTGTGTGTGTGTGTGTGTGTGTGTGTGTGTACACACAAGCTTCCACGTATCATTTGAAAGATAATCTGCATTGACAAGTGCAAAGAAAACAAATTAATATTCAGGTTTGGAGCAGCTAAAAGAAGAGGGTCAGTATGTGGCTGTCAACAAAAGAAGCAAACATTTATTTGCTATCTGGCGGCAAGGTGTTCAGAATGCTAGCGGTTATTAAGAGGCAGAGTCACTCTCCAGTTTTATGGCACTTTTGAGCTGTGTGAGAAACCTGAATGTGTCTCACCCGCTAGTCCCCGGGGATCTGTCATCCAGGTGTTCAGGACATGGTCATCACTATTGAATCCAGTTCCAGGGAGTGGACCAGTGTGGGAGGATCACCTTGGTGAGGGGTCTTCAGGGAGTGAAAGTAGGACACCGAAGGGTGAGATGCAGCATCCCCTTTCCTGTAACACCTTAGCCCCATCCTCTCAGGTAGGATACCTAGAAGCTCAACCTCCCCACCCCCTTACCCGACACAAACACTTTCTCAAAGACAATTAATTGTGACCGGCAACGAACTAACATTAGAGCCGTATACCTGACATGTCCCAACGCCCTGGTCAGGCAAGGTCAGGCAATTACTAATCATTAAACACACCTGACTCCCATCACACTTCCCCACATGGATAAAAGGCTGAGCAAGAAAGCACACTCTGAGCGAGGAAGAGCACACAAGGAAGCAGCAGTTCCAAAATGGTGATTTAACACAAGGAGAAAGGTGGGCAGACCAGAGAGAGTTGCAAGGAGGGAAGTGCCCCTGACCTCGAGAAACCGTTACTTTCACGAGCCTTGGAAAGTGAGAAGCCTCAGACCAGGAACTGATGCTGATCTATCTGACACTTTGCATCAAAGGTATCTGGGGGGCTCCCATGTTGATAACCCAGGCAGGGAGGAGCAATTGCTGCCATGGTACTCTCCTTGGCTCCTGCAAGAAAGCCACACCAGTAAAAGCAGCACAGCCAGTGAGTCGGAGAAACCAATACGAAATCAGCTTGGGTTTGAAGCAAGGTTGCAAGCGGCAACATTGTTTTAAGAAATCCACAAAGGACAGTGTTTTAAGCACATGCAATGAGAGGCACGAACAAACGGAACATGATATGATATGATATGGCATTTATAATGCGCCTATACACAAGTGCTTCATGGCGCAACGAGGCAAGGGAAGGGGAACAGAGGGAAGACAGACAACAATCCTACTAGGCCAGGTGTCATTCAGATCGCGCAAGTGCATGGGACGGGGAGGGAAGAGAAGTGCGGGGGAGAAGGGGGAGAGGACAGTGAAGTACATGGGATCAGAAAATAAATAAACAATAAGTAAAAGTACAGCCAGCAGGTGGCAAGTGCAAGGGTAAGAGCATACATTAGGTGTCGAGTGCTGGTAGTGGGACTCTAGGGATACAGAAAACAGTCCCCAAGTGCGGGTTTTGCCAGGAAGGCAGTGCAGGAGTGAGACTGGTCGGGGCGAGGGGACCAGGGCCTGAGATCACAGGATGGCCAGGTAACCAGTGCAGTTTCAGTGTCAGCCAGGAAGTCAGCAAGGGAGAGGAGGAGAAAAAGCAGAAGCAAAGAGAAAAGTTTTGAGGTGCTTCTGGAACCAAAGATGATTCTCCTCAACTTTCAGGGGGGCAGGGAGGCTGTTCCAGAGGGAGGCCCCAGCCGAGGAAAGAGATCTATCACCAACTCGTTGCTTGGAGAAGCGACTGAACCTGAGGGAGTTTGAGGCAGAAGAGCGAAGAGCTCGAGAAGGAAGGTATTTAGGAAGAGAGAGATGCATGTATTGAGGCCCCAGGCCCCAGAAAGCCTTGTGGACAATGCAGGGGGTTTTGAACTTTGAACTTAATCCTCGCAGCCACTGGGAGCCAGTGCAGCGATTTCAGTCCTGGAGAGATACAATCCCTGGGCTTGAGGCCAAGGACAAGTCTCGCAGTCCTGTTCTGGATAAGTTGCAGAGGGCGGAGAGTAGACGCAGGCAGATTTAGAAAGAGGCTGTTACAATTGTCCAGACTGGAGAGAACCAGAGCTTTGGAGACAGTGAGCTTCTGGGGGAAGGGGAGGAAAGGAAGAATACCTCTGAGGAGATGCAGCTGGTAGTGTGACTTCTTAGAGATGTCAGATATGTGAGGTGAGAAGAAGAGTGTGGAGTCGAAGGTGACCCTGAGGTTTTTAGCCTTGCAGGTGGGAGCAGGAAGAGGGCCAAGAGAGGCCGGCCAGAGAGCTACAGGGAAGGAGGGAGCGGGTGTGCCGATGAGGAGAATCTGAGTCTTACTGCCATTAAGGCAGAGGTAATTGGCTGGGCACCACTCCTGGATAGCAGACAGACAGTCGGAGATGAGCGAAGGAGAGGAGGAGGCCGAGGGTAGCCTGAAAATGAGCTGGGTGTCACCCGAATAACACTGAAAGTTGGGGCATAGAGCGACAATGCGGTGGGCAAGGAGTGGCAGGTATTGGTTGAACAGCCAGGGAGAGAGGTTAGACCCCTTGGGGACACCACAGGTAGAGAAAAAGAGAGAAAGGACCCAAGTTGGACCTGGGAGGGTCGGTCGGAGAGGAAAGAAGTCAGCCACACCAGAGCCTGACCAGTGATACCCAGGTTGTCACCCTGGGCGTAAATTTAGGGGGGGGGACAGGGGTGTTTGTCCCCCCCAAGTTTCATGGCACACCATTTTCTCCCCATACATTTGGCTGGGGCACCTTTTCTTCAGATGTCATGTCCCCCCCAACATTTTCAGCAAAGTTACTCCACTGGTTGTCACGAAGACGGTTGAGCAGGATGGCATGGTTGACAGTGTCAAAGGCAGAAGAGAGATCAAGCAAGATGAGGACGTAAGGGGTGTTAGAGTCAAGGTTGGAGAGCAGGTCTTCACTCATGTTCAGGAAAGCAGTTTCCGTGCTTCTGGTAGCTCTGAAGCCAGACTGATGGTCATGAAGACAACCAACAGATTCAGTGCGGAGATTAAGCTGGGAGATGGCCAGTTTCTCCAGGAGCTTGCCCAGGAAGGTAGTAATGGAGATTGGGTGATAGTTAGCCGGGCAGGAGGGGTCTGCAAAGGATTTCTTAAGAAGAGGGTGCACAAAGGTGTGCTTCAGGGGGGATGGGAAGATTCCAGTGGAGAAGGAGTGATTGCAGAAATCAGCCAGGGCAGGAGCCAGGGAGTCGGTGTGGTCCTTGATGTTTTTAGAGGAACAGGGGTGAACCTGTTTTGACAAGACTTTCATAGATCGGACTTGTCTAGAAACCTCATTAGTGGAGAACAGAGGAAAGGCAGAGAAGAAGTGAGGAGAGGTGGCTGCAGAAGGGCCAGAGGAAGAGAATAGAGTAGGGGGAGGGAGGGGATAGGCAGAGTGAGAGGACAGGATGCCCTGAGTTTTAGAGATGAAGTCCGAAGCCAGAGCCGTGCAGAGGGCCTGGGAAGGGACATGAGAGGTAGAGACTGCTGCAGGATTGGCCAGTTCCTTGCAGATTTTAAAGAGTTCAGCCGAGTTGTTAGATGCCACAGAGACAGGCTTGGATATGAGCTCTCTTCTTGGTTAGGATAGAGAGCAGGTATTGCCTTTGGAGCAGGCGGCAGGCCAGTTTGTCAGAGGATGAACATGAAGCACCCAATTCCTCTCGGCCACCCTGCACTTGCGTTTTAGGGTGACGAGGTCTGAGTCGTACCAGGAGTTGCACTTGGCTTTGGGCTTCAGGCGGATTCTCATGACAGGGGAAAGGATATCAAGAGTATCAGATATAGCAGAGTGGAGCGTGGAGAGGGCTGTGTCAGGTTGAGAGTCAGCCAAAGGGGGTGGCGGGGGTGAGAAGGTGGCGGCGATAGCCTCAGCTGACACATGCACGTACTTTGAAAGGCAAAATAAAACACCTTATATGGAGTGGTCTGGCACCACATGGGCACTAATTCGAAGGTCTCTGTTAGGTATCCAACTGAATGGTAACTATATTGGAAAAAGGAACTTTCAAAGTGGTCCTGCAATGGGTCAAGCTAAACCCTGTGCACATTTGAAAGTCTTCGATAAGTGTAAAGTGAACTGCAATTGGTCTGAGCCTGGCTGAGGGAGACTAATTGGATACAAAAAGGGGATCCAAGCCTGACTGAGGGGGATCTGGGGTGAACCGTGAGTCACCTGAGAAAGAACAAAGGGATCTGAGCCCAGCAGAGGTGGATCCAGGATGAACCGTGAGTCAGCTGAGAAGGAATAAAGGCATCTGAGTCCGACTGTGGGGGGATCCAGGGTGAACCGTGAGTCACCTGAGAAGGAATAAAGGGATCTGAGCCTGGCAAAGGGGGATCCCGGGTGAACCATAAGTCACCCGAGAAGGAATAAAGGGTTCTGAGCCTGGCTTAGGGGGATCCAGGGAGAAACACCCAAATCATATAATTATAAGAAGAAAATAACTTTCTATTTTTGTTTTGTGCATCGGGCCCTCCGAGTCAAGAGACTTTGATGGAAAAGAGACTTCGGCCCAGATGCTGGAATTGGAACTGTATCCTCTTGTCATGGAAGCCAGAGTGTGTGCTTGGCTGGAGTGAACCGCCTTGCCTCATGGTGAAAACGTGGTGAAGGGAGGCCAACGACCCGAACATCCTGACGTGTCATTTTGTGAACACATCTTTTTTTTCATGAACATTCCCCCACACTATTTGTAAATTAACGGTGAGGATTGGCAATAGGTTTTTTAGTATAGGCCCTTTTATTTTGACAAGATTCCACTTGGACTTCATCCTTTATTAGTTGATGGTTGTAGCTTGCTCCCATCTTAGATTTAGGTTTAGATAGGCGTTTATCACTACCCTTTGAAATTTCAATTAATACCCTTGAACTGTTGTCACTTGGGTCTGTCTTACTTCGATACCATGCCTTCCTTATAGCTGCAACATAGATTATGCCTCCACCTACCACATCAGCTGCAAAGGTGTAGACACCGGTTTGACCCTCTCTATGTCCTCCACCGCATCGCCCTCTCTCCTAGCACTGAAGGGCACAGTGAGCACCCAGTGGGCAGCCTTTGTCACGCTGAGCACTTCAGTCCTGGGGAAGCACCAGCGCTCTTCAGGAAGGCACACCGCACTGCAGTGGCTGGTTGGCATTAAGCACCAGGGTCCACCTTGGTAAGCAAGAGGTCTTCCAGTAAAGTCCTAGAGAACCTTCTATATGATGACCTGCTATTTCATACTTCAGCAATGTCAGCACTCCTTGACAGACCGAGCGGAGCATGCGTGTGTGCGCCACTTCGTTGTGCCCTTTAAGGGGTGGGGGATGAGTGTAGGGGGTGCAGTCAGACGTTGGGGTGAATGCAACTTCTAGCAGGGGCCTGGGGGCGTCGGTAATGTACAGGGGGTGGTGTGAACATGTACAGTCGGTGCAGTAGTGTTTAACTGAGATTGGCCCAAGTCCTAGAATACAGCATGCTAAACTAAGACTGGCTAAAGGTGATGTCACACTAGTTCACATGGTGCAACAACTTGGCAGCAGGCTGTGGGAGCAGGGGGTACAGTGTGGGGGGCTGGGGTGTAGGGGAATACAAAATGGGGGTGATGGTTTGGGGTGCTGTAGGGCATATGGGCATGTTGGGCATAGGGATAGGGTCCGTGAGATAGGGTGTGTGGGCTAAAAGAGCGATGCTAGAGGACAGTGTGAACTGCAAATATGGTATGCGGGTATATGGTCTAGGGTCCCCAGTGACAGGGTATGTGGGATCCAGGGCCGGCATGGGCTAGCCTATTGGGTGTGAGGTTTATAGAATGAATGTGTTTAGTGTGTAAGGGCTGGTATAGAATACTGCGATATGTGATCTAGAGGGATGGGGTTTTTATGTCTAGGAGCAGAGGGGCAGGTGAAAGTATAAAAAGGGTATACGGTACAGTAACCCAAAGGTTGCACAAGGTATATTAGTTACAGGAAATATATAGGTCAGGATATAGGAAATGGAATACAGTGTTATATGGTACATGATGTACATGGTGTGTAGTGTATGATGATTTAGAGGATACCTGGTGTACATATGTAATGGAATTGGGTAAGGGGCTATAAGGTTTTTGTTTTTTTGTTTGTTTGTTTAGTATTTATTGTGCGCGCCAGACCCGAGGGTATCAGGGCGCAGGATAGCAGGAAGTCATACAGCTTAGTGCACAGGTTACATTGGTGATGGGTATAGGATGAAACACTGCTGGATGAGGTGGTATTCGGGGGAAGGTCATGGAGAGTGGAGCTATCAGCAGTGAAGGATGAGGGATTATCCAAATTTAGGGGGCAGAGAAGGACATAGTGGCCTGAGTGAGCTCCAGCATGAGCAGGGTACTTTTTCTGCTGTGCTGGGGAAAGATGTATTGGGATATTGGGGGTGAGTGGGGCCCATCTGTGTACCCCTTATAATTTGATCTCAGGCTCATAGCCAAGGCCGAGGGCAAGGCAAGCATGTTCTGCTCCACTGTGCTATAGAGACCTGCATTATGTGATGCAAAACCTGCCCTTATATTGGCTTGTATTGTGTTTAGAGAATGGCCGACCTATTGGGTGATGATTGTATGTAAATATGTTCAATGTACAGTGCCTTGGCGAAAGCGCTATATAAATAACAAATGTGAAATGCACCTGCTCTCCTTGCCATGCTCAGCAAATCACTGGTTAGGTCAGGGTTTCTTTCTCCTCTCCTGCTGGGTTCAGGCTTGGTGGCATGTTACGGTGTTGGTAATGCATCTAGCAAAATTAGCAACTGCTGATCATTTCAAAATTGGAAATGAGCCTCAGTAATGGACCACTGACCTTTGGTTGGAGGAGTCAGCCGGGCCAAATCTGCTTTGCAGGTGCTGGAGTAACAGGGGACAATGAGCCTTTCACGTAATAGGGCTGGAGTCAATAAACACGTAAGCCTTAAAATCCATCATGAGGCAGACAGCAGCGCAAACCACATGTGCTAGTTTTCTAGCAGCAGCGATGGATGGGCTTCCAAAAGTAAAGTTACTGGAGTCTGTTTAAAGTGTCCTGAATGAGCTTTACTGTCCTGCATTAGGCAAAGCATAGCAGGTTTTAGGAAGGCAGTGAGTGTGGGCCCACAATAACGCAACATAAGATTTTTCTTGGGGGGCGCTGTTGGCAGCCAACAGATGCAGACGTAGTTCTATGCTGCTCCATCTGGGCTGCCCGTAATCCTGCAAATATTCTGTATTATCCTGAATGAACCTCGTTTAAAATATAATTCCTCAGAAGCAGTGAGGACTGACAACATCCTGACGAAGATTGGGGGGAAAATCGGTGCTACCTTGTGGCAGATACTCGGACTAACGGCCATGAAGGTTCTGCGTGGGAGGGAAGCCGAACGACAGCACCAAAATGAACTAGGCCAGCCGCAGAAGGGCAACGCCGCCTCCCGTGACCAGGCAGTGGGGAACAAAGGAAGGTTCCCTCCCTCCGCAGCCCCCACAGAGCCAAACAAGTGTAGCCAAGCGTACATCGCAGGAGACTGTGTGGACACTGAGGCACCCTGCCCCAATGAAGGCGCCTGAAGTGGCGGACCCGCCAATCCTCTCTGGCCCGGCCCGCTTCAAGGGGCTGCAGCGCGGCACCAAAGAGGGACAGGGCACAGTCGAACAGTATCATGACTGCCCGCGGTGGGCCCGGGGGCCGCACATCCAGACCTTCGCGACCCTCGGGCGCCAACCCCCTGCGGTCCTGCCAGACTGCCTCAGAGGGAGTGAGGAACGGTAGCAGCGAGGAAACAGGCGGACCCAGAACTGCCAGCAAGACTCCCTGGGGCCCGGGACATGGGCCGCCATAGGCAACTCCATCCTGCCCCGGTAGAAGACGCGGGGAAGCCCGGACCCCAACGGAACCAGGAGAAGCGCATTCAAGTGGCAGAGACCTCCGGGAGCGAGAGGCATGGAGCACGGGGATCCAGGTGGTCACAGGGACACCCTACCCTACTGGGGCACCTGTAGTGGCGGATCCGCCGACCCTCTCCAGTTCGGCCTGCTCCTGGGGGAAGAAGCGCAAAATAAAGGTATGACCGGACAGTGCCCATGCCGGAACCTGGGGTGGCTGACCTGGACCGATGTGGTCCCCCGGGCGCCATCCACCCGTGGCCCTGCTGGGGGTCCTCCTAGGAAGTGTGTTGGGACAGAGGTGAGGACCCAGACAGACCCCCTCTTTCACTCCGGTGGAACACGTGGGCTGAGACTGGGAAGCCCTTGCACTGGCAGATAGGAGCCTTAGGGCTGCCACAGCACAACACAGTGTGGTCACTGGACGGAGGAGTGGTGGGACACCTTATGGGTGACCAGTGGGCAACTGGGACACAAGCACACCGAAGCAGTCGGGGAGAACTGGTGCCGCAGCATAAGTAAAGGGGACACCCGGGACTCTGAAGGGGCGGTGCCCTTGACATATCGCCTGCATAAACAGGGCTGGGGGAGGATTGGACCGGGGAAGACTAGGACCCGGCGGGCCACAGTGTGGACAAGAAGAGTCAAACAGCATTAAGGAACCCACGGAAGGCATACAGGCCTGGGGATGCCTCCCCCCCAGGGACCTAAAGTAACCAAGGACATCAATAGTGACCCGGCCTCCCCCCCTGACATCATCACAGTGGCCGTAGAAGCTCGGGACCTGGGATAATCCCCAGCGCGACACTCCGGTTCCTACCTCCTGGACCCGTGGGTCGTAGACACCCCCTGAATGGGGCGATGGATGCTCCGCAAAACTATAGCACAGAACAAAATGGACAAGTAGACCACGGACATCCCAGCGAAGGTCCCCACCACCAACGACCACGGTGGGAGAGGCAATCCAACCAGCAAAACGGGCCAGGAACTGTCCCTCACAGACATAATGACCGCTATTGGGGAGTCAAGGACGTCCATGGAAACGAAAATAGACGGGCTGTCCTCAGAGGTCTCCTTCCTCCGCCAGGACCTTCGGAACCTGTCATCCCGCGTGGGGGAAACAGAACGGAGGATCTCCGATGCTGAAGATACGGCCCAGAGAGTGGAGGAACGTCTGGCGCAGGTGGAGAAAAAACTCGCCAATCTCGAGGTCAGGACCGAAGATAGTGAAGGCCGCTCCAGGCATAACAACCTCCACATCCTTGGGCTACCCGAACGGGAGGAGGGCCCGTCCATGGAACTCTATCTGGAGGAATGGCTTGCAGATGTAATGGCTCCCCAAAAGCTCTCAAAAGTTTTCTCCATTGAGAGGGCGCACAGAGTCCCCACGGGCAGACCGGTAACCGGAGCGCCACCACGAACGGTAATAGCCAAACTTATGAATTATCGTGACCGTGACACAATCCTCCACATGGCGCGCTCAAAGGGCCCAATTACATACAATGGGTACCGGATAGGCTTTTTCCCCGACTATACGCGGGAGGTCCAAAAGGCCGTTCAGTCCTACGATTCCATTAAGCGAAAACTGCAGCACTAAGCATTAAATATGTGCTCTTCTTCCCGGCCACTTTGAAGTTGTACCACAACAACATGGACCACGTGTTTCAAAACCTGATGGAAGCGTGGGAATAGCTCGAAAATCAGGTCCTATCCTCTCCGAGATCTAAAGACCGTGCACCAAGAGGGGAGACCGGCTCTGCCACCCCGACCCGGGGGTAAACACCCATCCCAAGTATGGATAGCACGGAAGACTCATCCGGGGGAAATGGAAAGACATGAGAATCACCGGGCTACAGGCGGACCCTCAATGAGCCAAGCGGTTCCGGGAGAGGGGGCTTAATGTTCTCCTTGCTCTTTCTTCCAGCCTAAATAGGAAACGCCTAACTCAGGTGAAACAAACACTTAAATGGGCAGCCCAGGACGGATAGTTGGAGCAGCGATCTAACCCCCTGGAGAGCTCCCCGAACAAGTTCTTATGGTTCATGGTTGCGGCTTGGGTGACAGGTGCTTCCAGTTGGGGGGGGAAGTACAGGGTGGGGGGGAGTTCACGGATGTTGGGCAGCAAACACCGCTAAGCCTGATGCTAAATCAGCGGGTGTTGAAGACGCCAGTTGCGCCGGGCTGAGAGATCCGACGTTTTGGATACTAAAGAATGTTTCAGTTCATTAAGTGCAACCTTCTGGTGGGGGTGGGATGTACGGTGGCGGCGCCTCGAGGGGTGGGTCGGGAGGGACACAAGGTCCATATGATCCTCCTTAATGGTTGACTACATTCAGCACTTTAACGGACCGCAAACCGGTCAGTTGTCTTTGCTGTCCTGGAATATGAACGGCATGGGCTCAAGCATTAAACAGAAGTTAATATTGCAGTACCTTAACAGACACTCCCCAGGCGTGGCCTTCCTCACGGAGACCCATTTGGTGGGAACGGAATGTGGGTTTTTCAAGAGGTCCAATTATCCGCAGTCATACCAGGCGGGATTCTCAAGGGGCGCCAGGGGCGCAATGATACTTTTCCACAAGCGCATCCCCTTCCAGGTAAAAAAAGGTCAGAGTCGACCCTGGCGGTCGATATGTAGTCGTGCTGGGTGACCTATGGGGAGAACGGTGGGGTCTTATTGCGGCCTACGCACCCCCTACACTCAGAGGGGTCCTTCTCCATGACTTACAGTCAATATTATGGGAGGAGAAAGCGGAAGTGTGGGCCCTGGGGGGGACTTCAATGAAGTAATGGAGGTTGCCATGGATCGGTCACACAGTGGGCCACGACCCGATTGGGCCAAATTGCACTCCATAGATTCACTGACTCCACAGGGCTATTGGATACCTGGAGGACCCTACACATGAACGTTCTATTCTCACGCGCATAAAACAATGTCTAGAATCGACTATATTTTTAGCCCTCAGAGCTCATCCCACAGACTTATATCTGCGACCCTCCTGGACAGGGGTATCTCAAACCACTCTCCCCTACTAGTGACCCTAAAGAGCTAACAACAGAAGCCGGACACCACCTGGCGCTTGAACACATATTACTTGGAGTTCCCAGAAATAGCGGTAGGGCTGACGAATAAATCCAACGAATACTTCAAGCTCAATAAGGGCTCTGCGGATTGTCCAATCAGGATCTGGGAGGCATATAAATCCATCTTACGGGGAGAAGCTACTTCCTTGGTGACCGCCCATCGGCAGAACCACGCTCGGGAGCTTACAGAAGCGGAGGGACAGGTGTCCAAACGGGAGGCACATTTCTTAGAACTAGGCAACGAGGCCTCAAAGGAAGCCCTGGAAACAGCACAAGAGACCCTAAGAAATCTGGCCTTAGACAGCGCTCGGATAGCCCACAGGTCGGTTTGGAGCCAGATCTATGAATGGGGGGGACAAGGCGGGGAAAACACTAGCTTGGCTGAGAGGCGGGAATAACAGAAAGGATATGTCCAAATGATCCGAATGCTGAATGGGGATCGGTTGATGGAGGACTCCGTTATAGCGGATGCATTTGCCAGCTACTATGAACACCTCTACTCCCCCCTGGGTGGGAGCCCTGAGACCAGTCACTCGAACTTCCTAGACACAATTGTACTCCCGCACCTCACCACGCAACAGAGGGAAGCTCTTGACATTGAGCTAATGGAGGACGAAGTACAATCAGCGCTTACGCAGCTCCAAACGGGGAAAACTCCGGGACCCAACGGGTTCCCGGTGGAAACCTGGAAGCGCATTGGCGGTTCACTAATTACACACAAGCACCGCATGTTCCTCCGGAGCAGAGACCTGGACACTCTTCACACAGACCTTAGGGTGTCCTGTATCGTGGTATTGCCCAAGCCGGTTCGACCCCCGGGAGCAGTGTGCCTCATATAGGCCCATCTACATGATAAACGGGGAGGCCAAAATCCTCGTCCGGGCCCTAGCAAACAGGTTATTAGGAGTGATAGAGTCTCTGGTCCACCCTGACCAGTGCAGGGTCATGCCTAACAAGTCCACCCGCATGAATTTACGCAGACTCGCTCTGGACAGTGCCCATGAGATACCGGACCCGCTAGCACTGCTGGCGGTCAATTTTGAGAAAGCATTTAACTCAGCGGGGTGGGAAGCCCTTTGAGATATCTTAGAACGAATGAACTTCGGGCAGGGTTTCATCTCATGGGCCAAGCTTCTATATGAATCCCCCGTCGCGAAAGTTAGGGTGAACGGTAGACAGTCTAAAGAATTTCCATTGAGGCGTGGGACTAGACAGGGCTGTCCCTTCTCTCCCCTGTTGTTACTCCTCGCTATAGAACCATTCGCGATTAGGCTCCGTGCGGATAAAGATTGGTCAGGATTCGTCTGGCGCAGGGGGTGGAGGGGAGACCGGGTTTCCCTATATGCTGACAATCTCCTCATTTACCTCAGTAAACCGATGTCCTCATGCCCAGTGGTGTCTCAAATCCTTAGGGACTACCAACAATACTCCAGCCTCAGGCTGAACACACAAAAACAGTGTTCTTTCCAATTCAAGGGGGAGCAAACGTGATTCCCGACCCCTGCCCATACCCTGTTTCCATCCGCGGTTTCAAATATTTAGGTATACAAATCAGTCCCTCGCCAGAGGAATTCCTCCAACTGAATCTGCAGCCTGTCTTGGACAGGCTCGCCACAGACATTTCCCACTGGCAATCTTTACCACTGTCCCTAATGGACAGGACCACATTATTCAAAATGTTATCACTCCCGAGACGATTATACGTCCTACAGAACACCCCTTTGCCTATTCCCCGGGGATCTTTACAGCAATAGACGGACATATAAGGACTCTCCTATGGAAGGGGAAACAGCCCAGAATCGCTCTTAAGACACTGTAACGTTCAATTGGGGAGGGAGGGATAGGACTACCGTGCATTCGCACATATTACCTAGCGGCACAGACACGGGTGGCAAACGACTGGCTACATGGGAACACCAAACTCCCCCACATTAGTAGGGAACTATCGGCTATGCACCCAAGATCCCCCCTCCAGGTCCTGTACGCTCCCCGGGACGAAACAGCTAAAACCCCACATATGTCACTTCATATCCGCCGTACATGGGAGGAAGCACATAAACACATCGGCTGGGGCTATAGACCTACACTGGCCCAACCCATAAGGCACAATGCATACCTCCCCGAAATTCAAAAGATGGGGCCCTTTGGGAACTGGGAGAGGCATGGGATACACACACTAGAACAAGTGATTCAGGGGGGGGGGCGCATGTTTGAGTTCAGTACCCTCAAGGAGCGCTTTGACCTGAGGCCTGGGGAGCATCTCAGGTACATACAACTCGCACATGCCATAAACACTCAGTTTTCAGATTTGGGAGAGGTCCCGCCTTGCTCCCCTCTAGAAACCAATGTCCTTGCGGAGCGTATCCCCTCCAGGGTTACCTCCACATTGTATCAGGCGCTTAACTCCTTTGGCACTAAAGAAGTTACCATATTGAAATGGAAATGGGAAAGGGACATATATAAGCTGGTGCAGGAGGAATGGGTGGAAGCTTTGATGTTCCCTCGCAAAATAGTTATATTTTCGAAATTACGCCTGATCCAGCTCAAGATACTGCATCGATCCTATTACTCGCGCACCATGCTGGCTAAATGGAGTGGAGCGGCTGCGGAGTCCTATCTTCGATGCAAGCATGAAAAGGGAACCATTTGGGAGTGTACTGTGGTACAGACTTTCTGGGAGGGCTGCACGCGCATTATCTCTGGGATGGTGGGATCCCAAGTACCGCTAGATCCAAAGTTGATACTGCCCGGGATATGGGGAGAACTGGGCCTTACCAAGTATGAAAAACTATTCATGGCAGTAGCACTGGGGGCAGGCAAAAGGATGATCGCTGTGAATTGGGGGTCCGCTGCTGCAATGAACCTAACTCGATGGTCTAATGTAGTTACCAGGTGCGCTTCCTTGGAGAGGCGAATCTACTCAGCAAGAGGTTGGCCACGCAAGTTTCAAAAAGTTTGAGGAAAATGGATGGACAATCAGTGAGACCTATTCCCTCCCACTCCTTTCCCTCCTCCCTTTTTCTTTTTTTTTCTTTCTTTTTTCTTCTTCTCTTTCTCCTCTCTCCACTCTCCCCCACCCCTGCTGCTCGAGGTAACCCTCCACTCACCCACGACACAGAGTCGACTGTAACATGGCTGTATGCATAATTGAGTTAACCGCCTATTGTTTATATCACCAGTATGCTCTATGCACTTGTTAAAACAAATAAAATGTGTTTTTAAAAAAAAAAGATTTTTCTTAGAGTCTGTTTTTTTCCTTATTTACCATGTAAATTGAATCGAACTCTGTAAAATGCATTACCATGAAACATCATCTGCTTGTGACAGATGTTCCATTTTCCCCATGAGCAATTGCTCAATAATGAATTTAACATTGTGTTTAGCTCATCACTTTATTAGAGAGAGATAATCTTGATGCAGTTCAACTTGAATCATTGGTAAGTTAGCCGTATAAACCTAATTAAAACATGCACTAATCTGTGTTGATTTCCTTCTCATTCTGCAGAAGTAGGGAATAGAGCAACATCATGAATCCAGAGTCATCAGCTAAACAAAAAATGTCTGGTGCCCCAAGACAAAAACAGGTCAGCAAGATGAAACTTGCCAAAGCAGTAAAATCCTCTCAAGATATTTTGTCTACTTTCAAGACCATCCCAATAGTTCCACTGACAAGCCGGAGCAAAGGTACGTTATTGCCCATTCAAGTAATGCCACTGTTTTTAACCATTGAATGAAGTTATTGTAGTTACAAGTTTCTTTCAATCCTTGCTTTCCGAACTAAGCAGGAAAACTTCCTTCATTCTGTCCCTCGTACTTCTGCTGATGAACATCTGTCTACTACTCCTCCTATCACGATACATTCCACAGATCACCCATCATGCACTGACATTCCTAAGCATCCACACGGCTCTACTGAATCTACAGAGGGTCCTGATCACTCAACAGACACTGTTACCCAGCCTGAAGTTATGTTTGGTCACACAACTGCTGATTGCACTAAAACTGTTGAAGATACCAATGTTGGCACACAAGTAGTAGAAGACATGGATACTGAGGAAATTGTGGAATGCAGTCGGAATGTAACAATACAGGTCACACTTGACATTCAGCAAGATTATACAGCAGATCCATACCTCTTTCAGAGAATGGTAATGTCTACGCCGTTAGTTGGAGCACTTCTTGCAGCCGCTGGTCCATGTCAGCCTGTATTAAAAGATGGCTATACAACATTTCCATATGACTCCAATCTTTGAATATTTAGACCAGATTGAGATTAAAAAAAAGGTAGCATGTGGAATTCTCTGTATTAAGGCAGTGGTTAGTGTATTCTCCTAGAAGTGACTGTTTTTTTTTGCTTTGCATGTTGGCTAATTGTCAATTTTAAAAAAAGATCACTTTGCTAAGGTTTTGTCTGGTCCTAGCTATGTTTTTTCTAATTTTAAAAAAGAAACAGAAAATAAATAAAATTGATGGTCTTTCCAAGATACACTGTGAAGCTGAGAAACAGCTACAAAGAGCTACATTTAGAATTACCCAAGATAGAACTATTGTTTCTGAGCTAATAAAAGCTAAAAGGGAACAGTTAGAGAAAAACAGTGATATTCCGATGTGACTGCTTGATGCTATATTGTATCTCGCCAAGCAAGGGATGCCTCTCTGTTGACACAGAGAACATGTGAGATTGGGAAGTATGTCCAATGAAGGACCTTTTTGGGAGTTACTGAAGATGATATCCATGTATGACAATGTTTTAGCAAAGCATATTGCTCATGCTAAGTGGAATTAAACCTTTTTGAGCCATGATATTCAAAGTGATTTCATTAGTGCACTAGTGAAAGAGACAATGCGTGTTATCCTTGAAGAAGTTAAAATGGCCAAATTCTATACAATAGATGTCAGCAGAGTTGATCAATTGTCTTTATCTCTTAGATATGTGATACCATCTGGTCTTGCAGCTGAACATTTTGTAACATTTGCTGAACTTCCTGGAGCAGGATCGACAGGCTTTCATAAACTATTGACATCGACTTTAGATTCCCTGAAACTTGATGTCTTCTTAATCCGTGGGCAGAGGTATGATGGTCCTGGGAGGATAGCTCAGGGGCAACGTGTTCGCCTTGGAAGCAAGACGACACGGAGCAACACAGGTTCGATCCCCGGGTCCACGCTTAGGAACCTCTGGGTATTAAGCGCGTTATAAATAACCAATCATATCATATCATGGTGCAAGCACTGTGTCCGGATCTATTGCTGGATTTCAAGCACTTGTGAAAGAAGTCTCACCCAGAGCTACATATATTGTTGTGTGCACAATTTAAACCTTGTGCAGATTTATGCTGCACACTCATTTATAAAAGGAAAGTTATCTGTTGGTACACTTGAGGCACTGTACACTTTCCTTACAAGCAGTCTGCCTCACATGAAAGGTCTGCAGGAAGAGTAACAGGAGCATGGCCTACAAGAAATAGCCCTGACATTAAAAAAGCTATCTGACACTAAATGGGCTAGTGGTAAAAGGGTAGTAGATTCTGTGAAACAAACATTGGAGCAATTAGCACAGCATTGCACTGCATATCCACTGGATGCATCCCAAATGCAAATGGAAAAGCACTTTGGGATGAACTGGGGCTATGGAACACAATTGAAACTTTAGAGTTCAAATTCTTGATATGTTTTTGGCGCAAAGTACTGCAAACTGTGCATACACTGCCAACATATTTGCAAAGTAGTAACTTAGTCACTGCAGAACTGATGGTTGTGACAAGCTGTAAGAAACTAAAGAAGCTTCAGTCAGATGATATATTTGATCGGTTTGAAA
This sequence comes from Ambystoma mexicanum, assembly GCF_040938575.1. Lineage (NCBI taxonomy): Eukaryota > Metazoa > Chordata > Amphibia > Caudata > Ambystomatidae > Ambystoma > Ambystoma mexicanum. Next base: position 549,582,971 of record NC_090941.1, on the reverse strand, counting down.
TAGATGCTAGAAACATGGCTGGCGAGTGTGGGACATCAACACACTTTCAAGAAAAAAGGAAGAGGCCTAAGAAAAGCTTTCATGATAAAGGAGCTTATGATAATCATTTAGAGAGTGGGAGACAGGAATTCAAAGTAGAAACCTTCTATGTTCTTGTTGATACCTTTAGTTGCTCAGATGACAGTGAGGTTTCAAGATTTTAGAAGTACTGTGCATACATTCTCCGCAGTGGATCCTAAACACTTTACTAGCTCAGATAATTCTGATGCATTGAAAGAGTTAGGTACATTTTATACAGGTGATGTCTCTGTGCCCAACACTGTGGAAGAGTTTTCTTCTTTTTGTGCACTGTGTGGGGAAATACTCTCCGACAACAAGCAGTTAATAATAAAGCAATATGCCCCGAGCAGCGGGGGCATTACCGACTCAGGTAATGACCCGGTGCCCATAGTTATAGGCCTCAATGAAGGCCCCGGGGAATTACCTGAGTCGATAATGCCCCCGCCAGGAGGGGCATATAGCTATCAGTACACCAGGCCGCAAGAACTGCATGACCGGGGCACTAAAAGCATTTTTTGTCCCGAAACGCTGCAGCATTTCAGGAGAAACAAAAAAAAAAGACAAAGAAAATGGCAGCCGGGAAAGGGAAAACGGAGGCCGTTTTCTCTTTCCATGGCGGCCATCGGGAGTGGACGTGCTGGAAACAGAAGCGTTCCCAACACGTCCGCTCCTGAAAAAAAAGAAGGTAGGTGGGTTTGGGAGGGCGTAAGGGAGGGGAAAAAAAAGAAAAAAAGAAAACATACGGCGGTCTCCGGCAGGGGACGATGGAAGCCTCCAGCCGTGTGGAGGCTCGGATCAGGTATGGCCCCACTCCGAGTCGCCACACGCCTGGAGGCTGCCATCGTCCCCCACCGGGGACCAAGGGATAGAAGGTAAGTGGGGTATGGAGGTGGGAGAAGGGAGGAAAGGGGAAAAAAAAGCCTTACCTGAGTCCCCGGCGGGGGGCGAAGGCAGCCTCTCAGCCGTGGGGAGGCTCGGAGCGGGGATGGCCCCGCTTCGAGCCTCCTCATTGGCGAGGACAAAGGGGCTGGAATCCTGGCTGAGAATCAAAGGATTCTTGGCCGGGTAATGCCTCGGTGAGGGCCAATCAGAATGGCTCTTTCATTCTGATTGTGCCGTCGCCGGGTACTAATAAACAATGTGCTGCCTTTCTTGATCCAATAATATCCATCCTGTTTACCCATACCTTGCTAATTTGTACATATTATTTCTCACTTTGCCTGTAAGTAGTGCTGCAGCAGAATGAAGTTTGAGCAGGCTGAGGTTGATCAAAAGTTACTTACAGTCAACAATGGGTGAAGAGAGACTTTCAAATGTAGCCTTCTGTGATGAATCCTGTGCAGTCCTCACAAAAGCCCTACCTGAAGTATCCTCCCAGATGGCGAGGGGAAGGCAGGCTCTACCGGATCCCGACCATGGGGGTGGTGTTAGCCGGGGAATCACCTGGGAGGATAAGGTCCCCAAGGGAAGAGAAGGACTCCATTGGGAGAAAAATGGTTTTTATCTTCCTCTGAGGAAGTAGAGTCAATCATGCCAGAGTCTATAAAGGCTTGTTGCCAGAAGAATATTTTCTTTCCCAAAATCAATTACACTGATGGAGGTAAAAACTGCTCTGATCAATCCTGTGTTGGAAGTAGGAATCATCTCACCAAGGTTAAACATAATTGCAGGGGGGGCGCTGTTGCGCTCGATGAAGATGGCCGCCCTCTAATCAGCTCCGTTCCGCGAGGCGCTTCTTCTTGCTGAATTCATCCGGTCTGCCTCGGCGTCTGACCACCTAAACCACGGAGGGGAAGACTGGTGTGTCAGGGACCCTCCTGTTCTTATCCGGTCCTCCGGACTTCCTTGGCCGCTGAGCTCTTGGCCCCGGCGTGTTGAGCGGGAGCGGGTGCCTCCTCCGATCCCCCGCGGGGCTCCAGGGAATCGCGGCCGAGTCCCGCGGCTTGTGGCCTTCCGTGGGGGGAGGGGCGTTCTTCCCGCCTGGCGCTCCCGCCCACTACGATCTTCGGGGGAGCAACCGACGGGAGCTGGACCTTTATCGGAGCCGTGAGCGCTCGCTCCGCCACCCCGTCCTGGGAGGCGTTCCGACTCGGACGGGCTTCGAGCGGCGTGCTGGTTCCCTACTTTGGACTTCATCATACGGGCGGGCTGCCTCCATCGGGGGGGAGCCGCCCCTGAGGTACGCGTTGCTCCCGCTGGACTCCCTCACATGCACGGCTCCTGGCACAGCCTAGTGCGGACACCGCATCCCGACCGCGGCCTTTAGCCCTCCCCGGCTGCCCTGTTCCTCGGGTCCATTAACCCACACCAAAAGTCGGGCCGGTGGGCGGCGGGAAGTGTCCGCCCCTACCTACTGCGGGCGACTTCACGGTGCCGAGGGGCACCCCGACCCCTGACTCTCCTCTACTGACCCACCTTGCATCTGGTCGACCGGGGGGCTGCCGGCCTGGCGGTCTTGCCGCGACTCGACAGTTACCAGAGGCTACTCCTGGTTTTCCTACTGGCTCCCCTGGCCCCTGCCTCCTCGGGTTCCCGGAGACACACTCGTGGTTCACGGGCCACCACGTACGACGGTCGGCCTGGACGGCGCTCCTGTCCTTGACCCGGCAACACTGCATCTCCTACCGCCAGCCGGCCACAGCTTCACACATCTCTGGTGCCTTCTCCTGGTGTCCTGCATCCTCCCCTTCACCTGCGGACTTGATTTCAATACTTGCCGACATCATGTCAACGAGGACTGGAAAGAAGCAATCTTCTATCAATATGTTTACTAAGCCTTCGGGCGGATCTGGTGCGGAGACGCCATCACAGGAACCATCAACCGCACATGAACCGGAACCTTCCGAATCTCAGAAAATGATGGAGTTCATTCGTGAAGGGTTCACCACAATACATAGTAAGCTTGACGACATGAATGGCACTATATCCTCCATCAAGGCACACATGGAGAGGACGGATGGGCGTGTGACTGAGATTGAGTCACGTATGAGTACCGCCGAAGATGGTCTGGGCTCGCTCCGGGCGGAGGTCTCCACGTTATCTACACGCTTGAAAGAGGTAGAGAAGAAGAATGAGGACCTTGAGTCTCGCTCGAGGCGCAACAACCTCCGTATAATTGGGGTTCCGGAGGATGGCATACAGGAGCCCATGGAAGACTATGTGGAGAGCATGCTCCTTCGACTCCTCGATTCCCCAAAACTCTCCTCACAATTTGCAATCGAGAGAGCCCACCGTGCACTTGTGGCGAAGCCTAGGCCGGGCGCACCCCCTCGCCCGATAATAGCCAGGGTCTTAAATTTTCGTGACCGGGATGCCCTTCTCAGGGCGGCGAGAATCAAGGGGGACCTCTTGCTGGGGGCGGCCAGGATCCACTTATATCCGGACTTCTCGACGGCGGTCCAGAGCGAGCGCAAATCCTTCATGGCGGTGAAGAGACGATTGCGCGACCTCCAGGTCAAGTATGCTATGTTATACCCTGCCAAACTCCGGATTGAACATGCGAACCGAGTTTATTTTTTCACGCTACCAGAGGAGGCCTCTAAGTTTATGGATGAACGTTTTCCCGGCTAATACATACTTTCATTAATCCCTCCCCTTGCTTGGGTTTTGGATCGATGGCCCACACACTGCACCCTTGGTCAGGCACGTCATGCTCATCTTTTGGATCCGACACCGCATAGCCCTAACCCAGGACTTGGTTGGTTCCACAACGTGCCGTCAATCCTGGATGCATTACTATGGGGTCCCTTGGGCCATGGAGATACCAGCTACTTCGTCCTGTGGACACTGTGTCTGAAAATATGCTTAGTTCTGTTTCTCTCTATGTAATGCAACTGCTGGTGTGGGTTGCGAATCGCCATAGTAACCCCTTGTTTCCTATATAGGGTCTAAATACACACACCATTCCATACAAGCTGTTCGGGTGTCCCCCACGTACAATCTCGTTAAATTGGTTCACTATTGTTGGTCATGCCTGCCTCCCCTCACCTGCGGAGACATTCCCACGTGTCTCCCTCCTTTGTTCCCAGGCAGTATGTTTATCCTCAAATTGCCTCAAGGTGCGGAACTCCGCCGTCAGGCCGACCCACAGGCCCCCCAGGCGTTGATGCCATTGTTTTGTATTTGGTTTGTTACCTATGGGGTTTTCATCTCTCCGATTGGGGGAGGGATGTGGGAGGGGGTGGGTGGTAAGGGAGTTAATGTTAAAAAAGGCTTGGTATTTGCGGAGAGGGTAGAGTTCAGAGCACCAGGTGATCTATGTCACTGCGGCCCTGGCAACAATGAGGCCCATCTATGGGGGACACTGTTCCATCCACCTGTGTTTCTCCATGGCTACTTCTGGGGTGTCGGGTGAGGAAACCATTACATTCCTGAGTTGGAACGTTCGGGGGCTGGGGAACTTCAAGAAAATGAGGCTACTACAGCTTCAGGCTGAACGACATGGAACTAGGATCCTCTTTCTTCAGGAGACACATGCGGTAACTGAGCACTGTGAGAAGTTCGCCAAAGTATGGGGACCACAGAGGTACTATACCTCCTATTCTACACAAAGCCGGGGAGTTATGACCCTAATTCATAAGAGTATCAGCTATAACCCTATAACCACGACAATAGACCCCCTGGGCCGATTTGTTTTGCTGCATGGCATGTTACAGCATAGGGAAGTGATCCTGCTAAATATCTACGGCCCCAATGTCGATGATCCCGAATTTTTCACTCATCTCGCGTCCCTTCTGGATGGATTCCCATTGGTGCCCATTCTCTGGGGGGGCGATTTTAATACAATATTTGATGTGGATCTCGATAGATCAGGTTCTCGACCTCGTCACCTTACCAAGGCCGCGTATGCTACACTTTCTTCACTTCCCCGTCTGGCCCTGTATGATGCATGGAGGCTTCTCTACCCCGATTCTCGCACCTTCTCCTTCTATTCCTCGGTGCACGATTCCTTTTCCCGCATTGACAGATGGCTAGTCTCTGATGTGTTCATAGGAAGCATCTCAAACATGTCGATTCTCCCCAGGACTCTCTCCGACCACTCGCCAATAACTATTACCCTATCCTGGGGTGTCGATCACGACCGTACTAGACACTGGAGGATGAAGCCACTCTCCCTCCTCGATCCGGTCTTCAGTTCGGAATTGGAGTCGGCAATTGAGGAGTTCTTTGAGATCAACTCCGGGTCCGTCTCGTCACAAGCTACCCTCTGGGAGGCTTTTAAGGCCTACGTCAGGGGCATCGCCCTCTCTAAAGAAAATGGCATCCTTAAAACCATCCGTAGGGAGATCGCCGAGAGCGAGGCCACACTGTCCAAGCTGGAGGCCCAATATTCATTAAAACATACCCCTGAGACCCTTGCCCTGATCGGCACGGAGCTAGACACCTTCCGGGCTCTTGCGGATCGCGAGCAGAGATTTCTTGATAACCCTGGGTTGGCAAGGAGATACGGCGAGGGGGAACGACCGTCTCGTCTCCTGGCTAGGCTTCTCCGCCGTGAGTTCGGTTCCCCACCCATTCCTGGCATTGAGAGACCTGATGGATCCCTAGCCACTTCCCCCGGCGATGTTAACTCCGAATTCCTCTCCTTTTATCAATCCTTATATGCTAACTCAGATAAAGCCACCATAGCTGAAATTGATGCCTACCTGGACAGGCTCCCCCTCTCGGTTCTTTCCCCCGATACTATTGAGGCCCTTGAGAGCCCATTTACTCCCTCGGATCTTTCGGAGGCCATAGATTCCCTCTCATCAGGCAAATCCCCGGGTTCTGATGGAATACCGATCGAGTTCTATAAACGATTTAAGTCCTTACTACTCCCTCAACTGGTCACGCTTTGGGAGGAGTCGTTGTTGGCTGGTCAGCTCCCACCCACGCTCCGCGAAGCCACTATCACCGTCCTCTTAAAACCGGGCAAACCCCCCACTCAATGCGGCTCTTATCGGCCACTTTCATTAATCAATTGCGATGTCAAGATTTATGCTAAATTACTGGCTCTACGCCTAGCCCCCTTCATGCCATATATCATTCATCCTGACCAGGCGGGGTTTATTCCGGGACGCTCTACCGCCCTAAATCTGAGGCGCCTTTTTAATGTTATAAGTAGGGTGAGCCCGGACGTCCATGCCGTGGCCGCCACCCTCGACATGCAAAAGGCCTTTGATTCTGTTTCATGGAGTTATCTCTGGCGAGTACTTGATAAATGCAAATTCGGTTCCACGTTTCTGTCCTGGGTCAAGCTTCTATATTCAAATCCAGTGGCCAGGGTCCGCACCGAGGGCCGCTGCTCTTCTCTTTTCCAGATAGCTAGGGGTACTAGACAGGGCTGCCCTTTTTCTCCATTAATTTTCGCTGTGGCGATGGAACCGTTCGCGGATATGCTCCGCCATTTCCATTCCCATAGAGGTCTACGTACCGCCGGGGTCTCGGATATAGTTTCCTTATATGCTGACGACGCTTTACTCTTTATTCGCTCCCCTGAGGCCAACCTTGCCCCAATTATGGAGGATGTTGTCCTCTTTGGTAATATGTCAGGCCTGACGGTTAACTGCGCCAAATCAACTCTTTTCCCACTCACCCCTGGCACACTCCCCCCTCCCGACGCTCTTGGATTCACATGGGCCCAATCCGAGATTACATATTTGGGTGTGGTGGTGTCGCGACACTTCGATCGGGTTTTCGAGAGGAACTACCTAGTATACCTCTCAGATCTCACGCAAAGAATTCAGGGTTGGAACAATCTTCCTATTTCATTGGCTGGGAGGGTTGGAATACTGAAGATGGTGGTACTCCCTCAACTATTGTACAGATTCGCCAATATCCCACAATGGCCGGGAGGTGAGTTCTTTCAGTCATTAACACGAACCCTCAACACTTTCCTCTGGCACTCCGGGGCGGTCCGCCTTAAGTACAAGACGCTGGCCCTTCCTATGGAGTCTGGTGGCTTTGGTGCACCTGACTTTCTTTGGTACTGGCTAGCAGCCCAGCTTCAACACGTTGCACATTGGTTCAATGTGTCCGACCCCCCTCCCCATGTCAGGCTAGAGGGGTTGTCGGCTGGTGACCGTGATATTGGGTCCCTGGTGATCGCACCTATCCCAATAGAATCAGGCTCATTAGACCCGGTGAGGTGCACATCATTAGCTTTATCCAAAACTTGGCAATTACTGGGCACCGCCCATCCCTTTCATGGTAACTTCCCGATCTGGAACTTTCTCCCTGGAATCCCACGGGTTCCCTCCTCGGTAGTTCGCACATGGGCTGAGGCGGGATTTGAATTGCTCCGAGACATATTTGTAGAAGGTAACTTCATAGAATGGCCTGACCTCCCTCCACCCCTTAGACAGCGCCCTTCGGTATGGCTTCAATACTCATCCCTCCGTAGAGTCCTCAAACATAAGTACCCGTGCTTCCCATCACTGCCGCCTGATGAGCCGGCGATCACTGAATTGACCTCTCCCTGCCCAATGAGGGGAAAAACTTCCAGACTATACACCTTGCTACAATCTAGATCCCCCCCTTCTTTCTCTAAACTAAAGCTAGCTTGGGAGTCTGACCTCGGGGTGGAAATTACCGAAGACCGTTGGTCCCATATGTGCTCACGTATCCAGGGGGTCTCCTTCAACTCCCGATTTAAACTAATTCAATTTAAGTTACTCCACAGGTACCATTATACCCCAGCCAGACTACACCGCATTTCGAATAGCTCTTCCCCTAGATGTCCTAGATGTGGCTTTGATGGAGCTGGCTACTTTCACATGTTATGGTCATGCCCCCGCCTCACCCAATTCTGGGATGCTGTTTGCTCCACTGTCTCGTCGGTGCTCGAACACCCAATCTCCCCCAGCCCATTGAAATGCCTGTTTCATGACTTTCCCGAGCTCCACCGGGATTCGAGGAGATTAGCTGGCCTCTGTATGCTTCTGGCGGTTCGGGCGATACTACTCAGTTGGCTTCGGCCTACTACTCCGACTCATGCAAACTGGCTTAAGGCGGTCACTTGGGCTTCCGACACGGAAGAATCTTGGGCGGTGCAGCAGCCCATCTGTTCTAGGCCCAGAGACATCTGGTTGAAGTTCCGATTATTTATGTCCCCTCCCGACACTGACTCAGGTCCCACATCCCCCGCGCCCTCCTCTTGTTGATCACTGGCCCTCCCCTGAATGGCCCCTTGCCGGGTATGTTACTGTCCTCCTATTCCCTGTTGTGGGCGAGTCGAGCCCCCCTGAACTGTTTTATGAGACTGAATTGTATTGAGTTGTCTGATTCTACATGCTCTTATTGCTCACCTGTATCTGTTCTACCAAGCTGAATAAAAATAAAAGTTTAAAAAAAAAAAAAAACATAATTGCAAAGGTGAAAGCACCCACGTCCAACAGGAGAATATGAAAGAGGAATCTTTGAATATTATCATATTAGATTCTAAAAGTCATAATTTCCCTAGAGCAAAACCATTCAGTAAAACCTTACAACATTCCTTTTAAAAAGAGGCTTAAGGATAGAAACAAATGCTGTAACAATTATACCCTTTAAAGGAATGAATTGAACATTGGGGACTTCAAGTCCCACAATGCCAAAAATACAGGGACAAAGAAGAGGGAGGCAGAGGCTCTGAACTATAGGTTGCAGACCATTAAGGTTAATGACCCACACCTGAGGGAGACTGAGAGGAAAAAAAGGTCCTGCAGAGAGTAGCAGCAGTAGTGGAAGGTAGAGTGCTTGCTGTGACTCCACATCAAGATTGCAGCTGAAGGAAAGCAAAGACGCTGGAACCACCGACATTTGCCATATCGACGCCGGTTCTGCGAGGATCTCTTTCTTCAAGGACTCGGTTTGCAGAGGTTATGCATCGGGAAGCGTTTTATGTAAGAGATTTCCCCCTGGGGAATCATGTTTGCAGAAATCGTGCAGCGGGAAGCATGAAGTGGGAACACTTTCCCCTATGCAAGAAAGGCCCAGGTGGCACGCGAGCACCTGAAACCCTGCAGAGCCAGAAACACTCCAATTCTGAAAAGTGTGGAATGAAGAAAACCAAGCGAAGCAGTTTTCCAGTCTGCCCACAGCAGAAGAAGCAGAGAACCCAACGGCAGTGGAACAAGTGGACACACAAGCCAAACCTGGTGAGTTCACTTGAATACTGTCACACCGGAGTGCTCTGTGACAGCCCGCTAGCTGAGCATGGGTATTTTGAAAACCGAATGAATGAGAAAGAAGCGAAGTGTCAGAAAAGTATCAAACTGGTGTGAAGCTAAGAGATAATTATTCTGAATGTCTCGCTGATACGAAGGGAAGAAAGTGGCAGAGACATTGTATATTTAAATATTTAAATATTTAAAAGTCAGAATAATTGCCAACAACACTCAATGGCACTGTTTCTAAAAACTGATGCAAACAACTATTGCCAAAGCCAAAAGAGGGCAATAGTGAATATAGTTGAGGAGAACCTCTATTGCCAAATTCAAAAATGGGCAGTTAAGCAACCAGCTGTGTATGAACCCTATGGTAAAAGGGGGCAAGAGGCAATAGAAAGAACTGATCTGAATAAGCATTGCCCAAGCCAAACAAGAGCAAGAGTGGGAGAAAGCCAGTATCAGCACTTGGCTAAAACCACAGTGGGTGAACAAAAATGACAGGAAGGCTGTCCATCTGACAGGTGTTCAGGAGGAGAGAAGCATAACCTGCATTGCATGTGGCAATACAAAGTGTGGAAAAAAACTGCTCCAATGTGTCATGTTCTCCTACAATAAGTAGTCAACACTGAGGTTATGGAAAGTCAAAGATTTTACAAGTTGTATGAAGCAGAATGTACCACAGAAGTACTTGCAGAAGTGTTACTAGTAATAGTTTCATATTGTCCTGGCAGGAGAGTACTCTAGGAGAGGTGATCATGTAGTATAGGCCTGGCAGGTGAGTTGTTCAGTTGGAAATCATTGAAGTACTGTGGTATTATTAAAAAAAAGTGTTGAAGAAGATGTGGTAAGACTATCAAAGCTCAGGATTAATCATTGTGGAATTATCCAGACATAAGTAGACATAAATGCACTGTGGTAGTATACCCTTTGGTTGTGAACAGAGGATAGTGTAGGGGCAACGTGCTGGTCTTGGAAGCAAAACCACGCAGAGCAACAGAGGTTTGAATCCCAGATCAGAGCTTAGAAACCGAACTCAGGTATGGTATTAGGCACGTTATAAAAACTGAATTAAATTAAACAAGTAATTGTTGATGAGAGTGCATTGTGCACTGTTGCAGAGTCATCCGGACAGAATTCATTTTGTTAACTTTGATGCACTGTGGAAGTATACCTTTTTTGTAGTTGTGTGGAACTCCGTACAGCTAGTGGAGAGGAAAAAGACTTGCCAAACATTGTGAACTGTTGGTTAATCCCAAGTGGAAGTCTTATTGGCAGAAGAGGAACTGTATTTGAATGTTGTTATAATACCAATTTCCTTACTCTTTTGAACTGTTGATTGAAATCTTATTTGAATCTGGGGAAGGGGAATTCACCCAGATTAAAAGTAGGAACAATTTGTTCTACGACTTCTACGGTAAGTTATACTTTCCCCAGAGTGCAGCCACAGACAGTGAAATTGACAATTATCTAGCTAAGATACCCACCACCCTCCTGTTGGGAGAAAACCCGAGATGCACTAGACACTCCTTTGATGTTGCACAAGATAAAGGAAGCCATAAAGGCCCTCCTGGATTGGAAAGCTCCTGGCTCAGATGGGCTAAGCACAAAATTCTACAAGGAGTTCATGGAGGTGTTGGCCCCCCAATCTGCACTCACTGTGGACCCAAGCACTGAAAACCGGAAGGTTACCAGACACAACATGCCGGGTGGTCATAACACTGCTATTAAAGCCAGGGAAACCACCAGAGGACTGTGGCTCATATCGCCCGTTTTCCCTTATAAATACTGACGCGAAGATATTTGTGAAGATACTAGCTACACGACTGCACCCCTTGATGCTGCATATTTATATTTTATTGATTTATAATGGTGCACGAGGACCAAGCAGCATTTGTGCAAGGCAGATCCACAGCGTCTAACATATGGAGGTGCTATAAAATATTAGCAAAGATCCTGAAAAACTCCAGAAGGGGCGCACCTGCCTTAGATATGCAAAAAGTCTTTGACAGTGTGTATTGGCCCTTTTTATTTAGAGTCCTGAGCAACTACGGGTTCGGTCCAAACTTCATCAAAATGGGTTTGTGTACTCTACACGCAGCCATATGCAAGGGTGTGTGTTAATGGGATCCTATCGCTGAATCTAGAATTAGCAGGTGGTATGAGACAAGGCTGCCCACTATCCCTACTATTATTTGCATCAGTGATTGAGCCATTAGCTGACCTTCTGAGGGCACGGCACAGTCAAGCCATCATATTATCGGGGAGAGTTGTGTTGATAACCCTATATGCAGATGATATTATGTTGTATGTGCGGGACCCCGAGAGACACCTACAAAAAGTTTTAAAAACTGTACAAGAATTTGGGGATTACTCGGGCCTCAGATTGAACACTACTAAATCCGAAATAGTCCCGCTGAGAGATGTGACCGACAAACCTGCAGAGCTGCATAGACTCAAATGGGCACCCCAACTGGTGAAATATCTGGGGGTAGAAATAGCGCACACGACACAACTAGCACGCTCCCTCAACTACAGTGAACTAGTTGATACACCTTGCGCTAAACTTAACCACTGGAACCTCCTTCCAATCTCACTCATGGGATGACTGGCATTGATTAAAATGATTATACTCCCTAAACTATTTTACCTATTTACAATAATACCAGTGTGGCCAGGGATAACCCTCTTTACGAGGATACAAGGGGCATGCTTAACGTTTATATGGAAGGGACAGGCTCGAGCTAGCTGGAAACAGCTAACAATGCCATGTGAGCAAGGGGGACCGGCGGCCCTGACTTTCAACTATATTTTCTGTCGATGCAGGCTTAATAAGCTGTATTCTGGGCAGAAGGGGGGCCCACCGCGTCTCATGTGTCACTTGAAACACAAGGGAGAACCCCAGCATGTCTCTTATCTGACCTAGCCGGAGGAAAGATAAAAAGCGATAATAAAATAGACCCTGCTCTGGTCACACACTGTGCAAGTGCCAGATTAATTGGCAACCCCAGAAATACTGCGATGTATAATCCTGGTGTGCCAATATGGGATGCACCATACCTTATAGCCACGATCATCAAGTGGCGCAATCAGACATTCTGGACACATTGGAGGAAATAGGTCTCCCCAAAATAGAATCAGCACAACCAGAGGCCCTAGATGCGGAAATAACAGGGGATGACATTGGTGAGGCAATAAGGTGCCTTGCCTCCAGCAAAACACCTGGTAGCGTTGGACGCCCTCCGGAGTTCTACAAAACGTATGAGACAGTCATCATGCTGGTGTTGCTTGAGGTCTACCGAGAAGCATTCACCAATGGGGAACTGCTCGGGTCCATGAGAGAAACGCTAATTGTCCTGATACCCAAGCCTGGGAAACCAACGGAAGAATGCAATTCTTATCGCCCATTGGTGATGCTGAACTATGATGTTAAAATCCTCACCACGATACTAGCTAAATGCCTGAATAGAATAATAGGGGGCCTGATACATAGTGATCAGACAGGTTTCATACCACGGTGCAGTACTGCGTTAAACCTATGCAGTCTGCAACACATCCTGGCGCAGACAGAGGGATCCCCAAGAGAATATGCCATTCTCTCCCTTGACGCTATAAAAGCATTCGACTCAATTTACTGGGAGTGGCTGCTGGCGGCACTAAGGGAGTTTGGATTCGGGGAGGTCTTCATATGCTGGGTTCGGATCCTATATACGAACCCGAAGGCCAGGGTAAAAACCGGGAGGCTGGTATTGGCAATCTGGGTTATAAAGAGGGGGGCCAGACAAGGCTGCCCGCTGTCCGCAATGCTATACGTCTTGGGCCTTGAGCCATTAGCGATATACCTCAGGAAACAGTATCTAGATGCCGGTGTCTGGGTTGGGGGAGTGGGGCACCTACTGTCACTATGCGGACGATGTGCTGCTATAAATAAGGGACCCACATCTAAACGTCCCAGTCATCCTAGACAATTATGCCAAGGTGTCCGGAATCAGTTTTAGCAGATCTAAATCCTGTATATTCCCAATAGCGGGGCTAAGAGGGAGGGACACCAGCACACTACCAGCAGTGGGACTCAACTGGGAGGTGGACTCGTTCAAATATCTAGGGGTCAACATAAAGCACACGCCAGAACAGATGCAAGAACATAACACGGCGAGGGTGGTGCAAGGCCTGGGGAAGTCCATGAAGTTCTGGTCTAAGTTACCGCTGTCATTACTAGGCAGGGTGGCCATCACCAAAATGGTCATTTTACTGAGATTTGTGTACTTCTTTAACAACGTGCACTACTACATCAAAGCGTCTTTTTACGAACGCTGGAAACACTGATCCGGGAGTTTCTGTGGGGCACTGATCGCCACAGACTCTCACTGACAACACTACACCTACCGTACGACAAGGGTGGCGTGAAACTGCCAAACTTGGAGAGATATTACCTAGCAGCCCAACTCAGCCATGCGGTCAAATGGCTGGCGGATGAGTCCACCTGAGAAACTGGCCTGCTGCAACACCTGGTGGCTCCCATTAAGCTGAAACAAATAATGTGGGTAACACACGGGATGCAGAACACACCCCAATGGTGGTAACATTAGGAAGGAAAATATGGAAGAGGACACAAGCCCCACTGAAACTTGCATACCGCTACTCCCCAGAAGTGCCAATAGCGGCGGACACATGCTGAGACAGCACAGACATGGCAGTGTTGAGAAGGTGGGACGGGAAGGGGATATATGCATGGGGAGATGTATATGAAGAGGGGACATTCAGGGAGTTCAACTCAATACAAGAAAGAGAAGGTGTCCCGAGCGGACATTTCCTCTGAGTCCGAAAGGTGGCTAAAGATAGATGGGAGGGCTGGCCGGAAGAACCGCAAGCGGAACCAATACTCACGCTGATGTTCAATCTGAGCGACGGCTGGCAGCCAGTCTCAAGGCTGTACAGCATGCTAATAGATGCACCCAACCCCAAGAGCACAACATGAAAAGAGCAATGGGAGACTGATTTGGGCACAACAATAACAGAAAATGAATGGGAGAAGATGTTAGGCTACCCCAAAGCAGTATCACGGAACCACTGCTTTAAATTGATACAATTAAATGTGCTATAGCGCACTTACATGACCCCGCACAGGGTAGCCATATTCAATAAGATCGCTAGTTGAAGATGCCCATGGTGCAGAGGTGAAGGAGCAGACATGATACACATGTTCTGGCGGTGTGGGCGTGTGAGGGGATTTTGGATACGGATAGAACAAGCCTGCAGAGCGGCTGGCGTAGTAAGGTTTGAATGGTCGCCGAAGGAGTGCCTGCTCGGAGCTTACCCCAGGGTCAGCAAATACAAGCATGTGCTCAGAATCATGGACCTGGCATGCATCTTGGCCAAGAGAACCATCGCCATGTCCTGGAAAAAGGCCGGGGGGCCACAATACAAAAAATGGTACTGCGAATTTGAGAGGTGGGCAGAGGCTGAAACCAAGGTGTGGATGGAAGGGGTCAATAGATCGGAGCTGGACGGCAACGACAAATGGGTTGCATGGAAAGCACTGGTGTAGGACATGTTTCACCCATCTGATGATAAACCCCCCTGAACGAACTGCACAATGTGAGACACACCCGCCCCACGTCTATATAGCTATCCACCCGTGCCCAACTGACAATGGCCATTGGTGACACCAGGAGAGTGGGGGCAAGAACTGTACCCCAGACACCAGGATGCCTACCCTGGCGAAAAATGCAACACACATAAAACCCTTGTAGGAAACCATTTGTTTACTGTTTAAAGGTTATTATTAAACTTTGGCATACATGTATGATTTGACTGGAAAGTGACAATGAAATGCATGGTTTTATCTAATCAAATGCCAATAAAAATATTTTAAAATGAATGGGATGCACCATACCTCCCCCCAACACAAGATGGGAACCTGGTCACGCACTGGCATAACAGAGGCATACATCACTTCGGAGATCTATTCCGCGAGAGCCAATTCATCAGCAGGGATGATATAAAGACAATTATAGGCGACAACCCGCTCCAGAAACTACAATATCTAGGATTGTGCTTGGCAATGGCAACCCTGTGGGATGGTTTCACAGAGGAACACCACCCTCCCACCCCCGCACACAAGCTTGGGCTATTAACTTTCAACCAGCACAGTAAAGAAGTCAGCCTCTGTACTGTACAAAATCACGCTGTCAGCCAGGAAGTTACTGGCGCCAGATATTAGAGGGGAGTGGGAAAAGGACCTAGGGATCACTCTTACAGATACACACTGGACACAATTATGCATATTAACGAAAGACATTTATTGTAACTCCAGGTACCGAATAATTAATTACAAAATATTGAACAGAGTGCATCTCACCCCAACAAGACTCAAGAACATGTATGCTACAATGATGGGGAAATGCCCCAGATGTGCAAGTGAGGAAGCAGGTATATTCCACATGTTATGGTCTTGCAGAATGCTTGTTAAGTACTGGGCCGATATGTGCAAAGTGTTGATGCTGGGAATCCAGGGTCATGTGTGTTGGCCTTTGTGAGCAAAATTAACCCAATCCAGCGCAGGCTTTTAAACTTAGGCTTGCTCATAGCAAAGTGTGCGATAATACTACGTTGGAAGAGCAGGGACCCTTCCTGGGATGGAAGAGGAGGTGAATGATATGACTTGGGCAAATGATAACGAAGAGGTGTACTCTAACCTATTACATCCCACCCGAAAGACATCTGGGGTGGATTCAGACAATACCTAATTGATAAAAGCATAGTGAAGAAAGCCAAGAGGAAGTGTTATAATGTATGTGTAATAAGCACCTGTTATGCACACATCTGTATGCTTGGAACAACAAGTAACACAATTGTAAGTAATGTACTGTGGAAATTCTGTGCTTGTTAAATAAAGTTTATATTAAAAAAATAAAAACAATTATCAGGTCTTGCAAATAACTGTTCATTTTGTCTTCTTTAAGCTGATATGCATTACCTTGTTGAGTTTATTGTATGTACAAGCGTGAGGGGCAGAATCCTTTTGTTACAGTGTTTCCTTTAGCTTATTTTATAGGTAGGGAAATCCTCATCAGGGTAGGGATAGTGAGGCGTTTATCAAACCCTTTTCAATGTAATGATATGGAATTTTTGAAAAATCTTCACAAAGTTATCCGCCTCACATTTCTGACCCCGCACACTTCCTAAATATCGAAAGAGGCCTGGCTGACTCTGTGGACTTTGATAAAGTAATTCTGACATTTGCTTCAATGAAACCCCACAGAAAATCTTTGTAGCACAGATGATCCATAGGTTTATTGCTGTGGCAGAGGGCTTCTTCATCCCAATCAGTCGTAGCAAAACATCTGCAAGCAAATTAGTCGCCTGTAGCCTGTGGCCGCATGGGACACAATCTCACCTTAATTGTTTGTGTGTATTTATTGAGCCATTGTTATGCGACAAGCATTTGATATCAGGGATATTTATTTTCAGCTCACATGTTTGGACACATGCTGGTTTTTTGGTACTAAGAAATGTTTACAAACTATATTGCACTGATGCACTCAGGGAATAATGACAATTATATTGAAAGATGTATAGAATTGTACTTAAGCTGCTAATGTTTAGTTTTGTTTCAGGATCCATATGTCTGTTAATGGGAAAAAAGGTTATTTTTGGTCCCAATTTGTCACAGCACAGCTCGACTAGTATGTTTCTTTCCTAATGTATCCCAGGCTGTGGTAGGAGGGATTTTTGGACAAAATCCTACCCTCTATTTAAAGGGACAATCTCATTGTGAATTTTTGTATATTTTATGTTTCTGTGAATGTATTTATCTAATGATGCTGCGATGATAACGTATTTTGTATTATCAGGGTATTTTATTTTAAACTCAAATGTCTGGATAAACGACGGTTTATTAGTGCCAGAAAATCTAGGGAAAATATTAAAAGAAATTCCATTGCAGTATGTGGTTTTGTAGTTTGGCCTGGTTACCACCAGGATGGTATGGTATATTGGTTTCTTGGGAATGTTGAATTTTTCTGTTATGCCTTGTTGATGGATCTGTTTCAGATCTCTAGATTTCATTGTCAAATTCAAATTAAATTTTAATTGGATGTTCCCTCCACAACAAATGTGTGTTGTGTAACTGATAATAGATGTGGCTTGTAGAAGTGTAAGGTTTTATAAATGAAATATATATCTGGTAGAAAAAACACTGCCAGTTTTGCCTTGAATATTAAGCATTCCAATTGGCAGTATGCAGACAGTGAAGGAGCAAAATAATGCTGAAACATACAAATTATAGTAATTGTTTTAATTTATAATTGAACACCAACTAAATGCTGCAACATATAGACGTAATGCACAAACAAGTATGCCTCCCTATCGCCAATTACTAGTTATACCTGCAGAAAGTAAGGAAATGGTAGTGACCCGACCGGTGTGGTGCCGGTGCCCCAGGAGGAGCACTTTGCGCCCCCGGCATCAAAGTCTGGCTCTGCCATTGCTTGGTGTACCTCGCCTTTCCTCTCTGGGAGCACGGCTATGGTCCCATTTAAAGTGATGGCATGTTTCCCTGCTGAATTTCGTAGTTGTAAGGAGGGGGCTATAGCTGCTGTCTAATGGGGCCCTGGTCAAATTCTCTCTGGGAATAAACCTATTCTAGATGTTGGGGAGAACCATGTTTCCTTTTTCCAGAAACTAGAAGTGTGGGTTCCATTGAAAGCAATGGACTGGGTTTTTTTTAGTACTGCAGTTGTGGGGCAAGGACTCCCCTACGTTCTTCCTGGACTGGCGGGAGTGTCAGGGAACTCTGGGGGGGGTCACCCGTATGCCGCCCTCCGTGGTTCTTTTACACAGCAGGTGGCTTCCCCAGTGTCCCCATAATCTCCAGGTCCTCCTCAACTACTCTGTCCATTGTGACTTTGTCAGAGCCCAGGCTCCAGCTCCAAGTGCACGTTTCATGTAACTACGTCCAGTGGTTTTGCTCTAGGTGAGAGCAAACATTCCCTGCCAGAGTTTGAATGAGAAATGCAACCTTTGGTAACCCACTCCCTGTATATTTGGCATCACTTGCTAGAAATTCATGAAACTTTCCAAGCAAAATGATGTAGATTTTGGTTTGGAAATGTTCATTCACTTTCATAGAATGATGTCAAGGTTATTAGAATCTTAAAAAGTGCTACTCCTATGTGGACTCCATTTTCACCATTTTATTTAGTGATGTCTTTATTTTGAATTGTATATTGTGCCTCATGCAAGCAAGATGCTTCAGAGGACGATAGAAGAGGAGGGGGGAGGAGAGGGAGGTGGGGAGGAAGAAGGGGGGATAATAGTGTCCAAACATGCAGGTTTGGTATTATCAGGAGCATCAAAGTCACTGTCATGGATGGTGCATTCTCGCTTTTTGGGTATACATTGCTCATTTTGATTATCAACATACACGGTGTGTTTGACTTAAGAGTTGGAAAAGAGCGACTATCTATTCTCAGGGCTGGGACCTCTCCCTCACCTTCTTAAAATCGAGCGGGGTGGGGGGACCTCAGCTGCAGACAGGGGTGGACTGGCCTAGAGGGAACTCTGGAGATTTCCCAGTAGGCCTCTGCATCATGGACCTTTATTTCCAGATTTTCAGTGGATAAGAGTTGGGCTTGCTCAAAATGTGTAATATGGGGGCAATTTGAAAATTATTTCCAGGCCTCTTTTGGTTCCCAGTCCAACGCTGGCTGCAGAGCCTATATTGCCATTGTGTTACATTTAATTTCAAAATTCCCAATGTTAGTAATGTCTTCTTTTGGTGCATTTTTACACGATTTGCTGCAATAATTAACATGTCTTTTACTCCATTTTGTTCCTTAACTTTTTCAGCTCCAGACTGATGAAATGCTGTATCCACACAACACATATTTCACAACCTTTGTAAGCTTTGCATCTCCATACTGTTGCGCCCTTTTACTTACGATTCTGGTGCGCCTAACAAATGAATAAACAAACAAACAAACAAATACGGATAAATCTGTTCTCACTACATCTACTGGGCTACTATTGGTTGCACATATAAGTCAGGATAAACACCATTTCCTCCGTTTGTGCTGTTTTAAGAACAGGAAACAATACGATTGCTTGGAATTCTGACACTATGCCAAGTAAGTGCCAAGGACGGGTATACTCGTCCTTTTTACATAGACTTCAATAATAACCTGGCACTTAAGGGGTTAAAATAGACTTAATTTTCACATGTGTTGTGAAGTTAAAAAAAAATAACAAATCCAAATAAAATGCTGCAGTGCCATCTGCTGGATAAACATTATAATGTTTCTTTCAAAGATTGGCTTTGCTGCCTGAAGTAATCTCGGTAGAAATATACAAGTGTGATTAAGTAGATTGTATTCACAAGACTCATCGGGGGTAGCTTTGGCGAATGGAGTAATGCATTTTGTTTGTACTTTGTAATGAAAGATTGTACTCAGAAAGGTAGGTTAGAAAAGCAATTACACAGTCAAGTGCTTCCAGAAATTCTCAAAACATAATAAAAGAGCTACACATACACCCAGTTGAACTCATCAGCCTTTCTGAGATTGTTGTTTTGCTGGGAGAACAGAAGAAACATTTCATAGGCGTGGCATGGAAAGGAACACCTACGTCAACCCTACCCGAGTCTGGGTGACCTGCTCCCCACTGGTTCCTCCCTTGGCTGCTTGTAGATTCCTTGCTGCCAAATTGCCTGCCCTCGCCCTCCCCTAAGGTAAACTCACCGCTCCCTTGCCAGTTTCCTGAATTCCATAGCCGTACAAGTCATTAAATGGCCCCCAAACTGACGAATTCTTCTCCAGATCATTCAAAGGGTGGTATTTTACTTTCCCCGCTGTAGGGCCGCAGCAAAAGTACCGCTCATACTTACAGCATTTTAGTACCCCGAGGTTGGCAACTATTACAGCAGATACAGGCCACAGCCTCTCGGTCTTACTCATGTTACCTAGTCCATAGAGCAAGTGCGACAGGGCCAATTTCGTGCTCACGGGTGGTCAGTGCTGAGTATTCAGTTGATTCTCTCTAAAACATCCACCCGAAACTGCTCAGGCCACTGGCATATCTATAACACACGAAGCATAGATCCCTCCAATCGCCTACAATGCCGGCATAACCCATCGATCCTAAGTCCAAGAAGGTGCAACCGATCAGAGGTTACTAACTTCGACAAGTTATTTGTTGTTGCTCTGTTTTGGATGTAAATTCAACAGAAGAGACACAAATCGTTTTACACTGTCAAAGTAACACCCTGATCAGTCAACCATTCATTTCATTTCTTGCTTTCCCTCTCCAGCTCAGTGCTGGCTGGTTCTGGCTTTCCCTCTCCAGCTCAGTGCTGGCTGGTTCTGGCTTTCCCTCTCCACCTCAGTGCTGGCTGGTTCTGGCTTTCCCTCTCCAGCTCAGTGCAGGCTGGTTCTGGCTTTCCCTCTCCACCTCAGTGCAGGCTGGTGAATTATCACGCCATCCACTTCTTCCTTCCCATCTCCCTCTCTCAACCTGCGTACGTCTTTGCCCCAAATATGCTGGAGCCACCAAGCGTAGGGAGGAAGGATGCCCCAACCAACATGGCTTCGGGTGGTGGGTTCTCCCACCAAGAATTTTTATTTTAATGGGGCGTTTTAAAACACACTTTTTGTGAAAAAATAGGTAAAAAGCCACAGTTTGTAATCGGTGTTGCATGGTAACACATGAACAATTCAATAGATGCAAGTCAGCAACAATATATGGCAATATTAAAAAAAAACTAACATTTTCATGCAGGCTGCACCAGTATATGCCAGTAGTACCATTTAAGAACATACTCCTGTTGGCTTTGCCAGTAAACAAATGCCATTCCACGGTAAGAATGTCCAGACTTGCTGCATCAATGTAGGCCAGTCTAGCCATGTAATACCACTTATCATGTTTGCTTTACCTTTGATGTGGAGTAAAAAATGCCATCCCACAGAAATAAAATATTTCCTGACTAGGTGCCCCAATCGGGGGCAGTCTAGCTGCGTAATAACACTTATCATGTTTTCTTTAAACTTACATAAACACATGACAACTTCACATTAATACTTCACTTACCTACTCACTCAGCACACAGCCACCTCCACATACAAGACACGACTGGATGGTCCACCCCTCTGCGCAAAGCACACTAACCGGTCAGCCAGCACATACGCTATTAGCGCAATAATGAGAGGTATCGGGCTAGACTTTCTATGACATGCCAGCCTCGCATGATTCCACTCTATGGCCCTCATTACTAGTTCGGCGGTAACCATGCCGCTGCCGAAATCGCGTCGGGGTCCGGGTCCTAGGAATGAGGACTTACCGGGCCATTCCGAGTTCGGAAGGCCCGGTAATTCTTCCTTCCAAGGACCCGGACACGATCCTTTCCCATTCCCATTTCAGCCCCCATAGGGCTGAAATGGGAATGGGAGAGGGAGCAAACAACGGGCCATTACGAGATGGCCCATTGTTTGCTCCCTCTTCCCCTCGCAGGACCCGGTAAGCACGCCTGGTTTTCCCAGGAGTGCTTACCGTGTCCCGCGAGGGGAACATGTAATGCAGCGGTACGGGGTGAACAGCGCCGGCACCTTTTACGGCGCTGTTCACTCCGTACCGCCAGGGTCGTAAGGAGGCCCTATGTATTTTGCATTTTTTTTTTTAAATACATAGGAGGGGACGCACTCCTGCTCAGAGACAGAAAACACAGTCCCCTGTGTAAATAAAGCCCCCGGGTGGACTGTGCTGCCTGGCACTTTCCTTTAGACTGTCAGAGATTAAGATGAACATTCTAAACTTCCATTAGAATGTTAACCTAAAGATGTACATCCCTCACTCAAAGAAAGGGGGTGGCACTCCCCATACACTAGCAGAGGAGCTTCCATGGCTGCAGCTCTGTTTCCTCAACATCAGAGTTAATAGGTGGGGTGCCAAAACCGGCGTGATCTGAAGGATGGTAAGGATTGGTGTTACCCCACTGATTCTGACGTGTGACATATCTCTTCTACCTTTAAACAGCCATCGAAATTGGGTGTATTTCGGCGCATCCGACACTAGCCGCTTATGCTTAATTTTAAGATATTCAAAATCTACCATACCCTTTCCCCTTCCAGATATCACATACCTTCGAGGGGCCCGCCTTCATCCAATTATACCAATTGAGCAAACCTAATTCCCAACCAACACACTGAACGAGAATGCTTCTCGGAAGAGCGAATACCTTCTTCCAAAATATACCTTCGAATAGAATTGATAACTTCTTACAAAACAATCAATTTTTCCGCTTCGTGCCTCACGTTTGCTTCCAGGTAGGAAAGCACCGTCCCCGACTTCTTCAAGCCCCAGCCTGGGAGAAGGCCACTGTATCAACTCTTGGGGCGTGGGAACGCTTCAGATTTCCCCCAATGTATTTTGTAACCGGAAATGCTGAGCAGCTGACATTAATGGGCCTTCGGCATTCCATGGATCATCAACTAAGATAATCATGTCACCTGCACATCAAGGACTCTATGATCTCTCTGGCCCACTGTTAGGCCTCCTCTGAAACCGGTCTCCCGTCTAACTGCTGCAGCCTGTGGTTCTACTGCGGAATTTCACAGGTGGGGCGCCAAGGGGCCTGGTGGCGCCTCTCTCCAATGGCTTACTACACTAGGCCGGACGGATGATCCTTAAAAATACAAATAAGATGCTTCAGCGTCCAAATATATGCCTAACACACATTGTAAAGTAGTTCTTCTCAACTACTCAACAAGACACGTGACAGTGTCAAGCAAAAATATCGAAACTAAAGTTGCAATGTCACAAATCAGAACTATTTTATATCGACTTCTATAAGACTGAAATTGCAATTATCGTGGCAACAATTAAAAAATATTGGCCAATAAACATTTCCTTAAGCAATGTTTAACATTCCCAAGTATAATATTTACGTTAAAAAGTTAACAGGGATTTTCTTCACCACCGCACTGCATTTTAATTTGATGTCATCTTTAAAATGTTATGTTGTATGGCATTTGTGTAGCGCCTAGTGCTATTGGTATGGTCTCAAAGCGCTGTGGGTGAACGCCCTTGGAAGACCTACGTCCGAGCCATAAGAATTGAAAGGAGGATTGTTTAATGTGGGTGCGCGTCCCTGCTAGCGACCCATGCAGACCTGACTAGTGAATGGGTGCTGTGACAGACTACCAGCAGAGTAGGCACATCATGGAGACTGATTATGTGTCAAGCAGGACGGGATTTATTTTGTGGGACTTTGCTGACTTCTGATGGCAGAGAGGTGATTTCAGTTATGATGTCGGGTAGTGAATTACTGCAGATCTAAGTGAGTGCCCGAGCCGCGGGAAGGACACGACTAGGTTCCTTTGAGATGGAGTGTTATACTTACCAGAGAATCCAGGCTGCTTTCTAGTTGTGATGTGGGTCTGCAGATCGTATCATACGGATCGACTGGAGTCCTTTTGATGAAACAGGCATGGCTTTTTCTAACTTGACATGTTCACAGCAATTGCCATCAGTCACAGGGAACAGAGAACTACAACAAGACACCCACCCGATCCTGAAAATACCCCCTTAATTATTTTGTGGATGGATTTGATTCAGCCGCGTGTTTCTGGTTTTGCCTAGATGTTGAAGGATGGAAGACGTTTTTTCAGCAGCACAGACGAACAGGCATAGTTTTAGAAAAGGCTCTTTAAAAGAAGAGATTGGAGAGCAGAAGAGATGTTATGATATTGCATTTGGTCATATTCTGCAGTCTGCTGCCATTTGCATGGTCTCTTGATTCTAGAAGATCTCCAAGAGAGGCAAATTGGGTTGGTTATTCGGGACAGCGGAAAACGCAAGAGTTCTGATGGTCGTAGTGTGTATTGAGAGGGGGTGTTCAATTGCCATAAGTGTGGCTTAGTCGGTGTGCATCGTATAAGGTGCAACACAGAATGCCAGCGCATTAGTGAACAAAACATGCAATCGAGACCCAGTTGGGCTTTTGGCATATACTATCCAGTGCAGCATTACAAAATATCATAGTTGGGGTACACCTTGTAGCAGGTTCACTATGAGGAACCCCAAAGAGCATATTAAGCTTGAGGAAATAACCTGGGGTAGACCATTGTGGGGAACACAAAGGAGCAAATCAAAGCAGTTGGTGCCTACAGGGATTCACCTAGAAATAATGCCACTGCGGGGACTTCCCAGGAGAACATCACAGAGGAGTAGCACTTAGGAGAGCAACTAGGAGTAAATAGTGGTGGATCAACCTGGAGGGAGAAAAGACATGGGGGGAGGGGGTGACCTGTGAACAGAATTACAGTGGCAAGCATCCTGAAGCAAATGACAGGGGGAACACGTGGGTGCACATTACAGTGGGAGTATACTTGGCAGTGAATCACAATGTCCACCTTTAGGGGAATTAAAGTGGGAAAACATGCCACTGAAAAACAACTGTGGGGGAAAAAACATACAGCTTGCGATTTAGAACCTCGCAGTGTGTTAGGTCTCTTAGAAGGGGCACTGTGTACTGCACCTATCACTGCAGGTATCTCAGTAGGCCCTTGTAGTCGGTTGAGTGCTTACATCTTGATCGATCACTTGAAGCAGGTTCTAGTGGATCTCCACATTATGTCTGGGATCTGTGACTGTGCTGGGGGTGGTGTCTTAAGGATCAGTCCAGTTGGAAAAACTGCATGCCGAGCATAGTCCGTTAATCCAAGGTTGAGCTGTCGTCCGGAGATGAAGTGTGGCACGAGGACAATCCTTAGGTTCTTAGAAGTTGGCCTGCACTTGGAAGTCTACTGTGCAGTCTTAGAATGGCTGAGGTGTGGAAACACAAGGGGGCGTCCTGTCGCCTATAGTT
This sequence comes from Ambystoma mexicanum, assembly GCF_040938575.1. NCBI lineage: Eukaryota > Metazoa > Chordata > Amphibia > Caudata > Ambystomatidae > Ambystoma > Ambystoma mexicanum. The sequence goes on along the minus strand of NC_090941.1, from coordinate 549,557,927 downwards.
AGACGTTTACTTTCTAGTTTTTGTAAACAAAATTCTATTTGATCATGCTTGACACAATCCAACTTATTCTGTGTTCAATGGAGCTTAGGTGACTAAATAGTCAGACACTAATAGTGAGCATGGTAAGCATTTTATTGTTTTGCTGTACATTTTCTTCTTTTAGTATACATAATTCTGTAACACTTTCATTTTTTCTTTTTTGCAAGAGTTTTTAACCACTGTGTTGATTGGTAGTTCCAGTGCTGGTCTGCTCTCTTTCAGAAATCCTAAGTTCTAGATCACTTTTGATGTATGTCTCTATGTATACACTCACCTCTGTAGGCCAATAGTCTGGTGTTTGAGGTACAGGTAACAGGGCAAATCCGAACTTTCATCTATGAGTTCACTTGAGTAAGGCTTGAGTAAGGCTTGAGTAAGGCTTCTTGTTAGGTCTGTGTATGTGTCAGTGGCTTTGTATTTAAAAGAGATTTGTCAGTCATCTGCATTGTTCTAGCAGGTAAAGCTGTGTCTCTTGATGAGTCTTATAAGTGGGGCTGTGTATATGTTAATGAGTTGGTGTAATAGACTTGATCTTTGTGGTATTTCATAGGTTATGTATGTGCAGGCCATCTTGAAGTGGCATGGTACTACTCTTATTTCATTGATGAATTTGTATGTTCCTAGTAGAGGTTGGCCAGCATGTTTTGCTGAGGATGTCCTTGTAGATTTGTATGGGACAGGTGTTTATTGGTGAGTCTGCTTTGTTGCTTGACTTAATTTGGAGAAGTATGGGTCAGAGATGGGTTTGAAGGGGTTGACGATGGGTGGGCTTGGCGGGGAGGTGGTTCTTTGTTTCCATCTGTTTGAGACGCATCTGCAGCTTGTGGGATAGTCTTTAATTGGGTTTTGAAATGGCCAGTGATGTTGCCATTCTTAAAATTGAAATAAGGTGTCCCTTTTTTATTTTACTTTTATTTCATCGATAATTCTGGCCATCTCTTTATGCAGGTATGTTTATGTTCTAATGCACTGTATGTAAATGAGTCTTTTTGCTTTAAGTATAGTTGCTTTGTAGTGTTCAATCTTGTATTAGTATACTTCTATATTCGTATTCTTGATGCTTTAATCCATGCCTGTACCAGTTTCCAGTTGGTTTCTTGAAGTCTGGATAGTGCGGATAAAAATCATCTGCTTACTTGTTTTTTGCATTTAGGGGGGAATTGTTTCAAGGGAGCCAGTGGGTCCAGTGCTTAGTTAATCCATCCTTCTTCCTCCGGTAGTCTGATGCAGGGTTTCTAGGTTCGGTTTGGTGTGTTGCAATGCTCCATGAATGTGTTAAGATTCAATAAGTTGAGAGGCTTTCAAGGTCTCCTGGTGTGAGGTGTTTGGTTCTTATGTTTTGGGAGGGTGTGAGCTGGGGTGGCAATCATAAAAGGTACATAAAAGAGGTTGTCACTCCACAGTACATGGATTTGGTGTGGTTGGTGTTGTTAAGCCCTCCTGGAAGGAAATCACATCCAGGGTCTGCCCTAGTGAATTGTTTACTCTTTATATCATTTCTTTGAGGCGTTGTTAATCATTTGGGAGCCAGGTGATTCAGTTGATGTCTCTGTTCCTCTTGTTATGAGATTATATGTTGACAAATCTTGTTGCAGTTAGGTGCTTGTGCACCACCAACAGTTGGGTGGCAGTATTTGTGAATTTACCCATGAATGTGGGCTTGTGGCATGGCTGTTTATATATTAGTAGGAGGAACAGATTTGCTTAGAGGTTGAGGTGATCCAGGGCGGATTCACAGTCGGGAATGCTCATTGGTGTCGATTTTCTCATGTTGAAATGATTCTTTTGCACAACTGAAATTTCTCCTCCCCTTTCTCCTTCCTGGTTGGCGTGAATGAGTTTGATGTTGACAGGGATGGTTGTATGTATTACCACCTTGCTGTATTTTTTTTGAGAGAGGCATTTGGACATCTCCCTTTTTTTCTTACTGGAAATGCTTGCCTCAATGAGCAATTCATTCCAGCACAGAAACTGCCTGCAGCTGTGAAGTGTCCCTCATCAAGATGGCAGGTGTCCAAATATCAAGCACCGAGCTATCATTATCCTCCTCAATTTCCCAATCACATTCCTGTGGTCATGCACAAACGTAAAAAACACATTGGGCCTCATTACGACCCAGGCGCTAATGGGTTAACGGCGCCGTGAAAGGCTGCGGCGCCGTTAACCTATTAGTGCCTAATTACGAGGTCCCTTTGCGGGACCCGACCTTAACGGCTGGTGTAGACCAGCCGTTAAAAGTAGGGACCTGCAAAGGCACCTTGGTGCTAATTATGGTGCCGCAATTTGCGGCACTGTACTTAGCGCCTTCCCCATTCCCATTGAGCCCTATGGGGCAAAAATGGGAATGGGGAAGGGCCATGGAGGAAGGGGGAATTTCCGCCCCGCCAACCTTGGAATAGGGTGGTAATTCCCCCTTTCTCCATGGCGGAGTCGGTAATTTACCGGCATGGACCATGGTGCTAATAGCACCATGGTCTTCCGCCAGGGTCGTAATGAGGCACCTTTTGTGAATGAGAACAGAGTGCATTTGCACTTTAAATCTCAAGATATATGATACATATCACTTTCTAATATATGTTTACAGAATTTACATTCTTAATAAATCAGTAGCTGCTTTTTTTGTTGAAAAAAGGAACCAACTCTACCTAAAATAAGTACAACTGCACATAATCAGGGATTTATTGAATTTTATATTAAATACATTGGCATAGGCTGTACAAAAAAGTGCCTGCAATCAGCATTCCAAGATATTTTGGCAGAGCAGCGTGCAAAGTGTGGCAAGGCCAGAGACCTGAACCTGCTGAAGCAGGAACGGGGACTGCTCTCCGCCTGTTGTGGGAGGCCTACCACAGCGATTCCCAGAGCCATCCCTGCCCCACAGGTGTGGTGAGGGAGTTGAGAGGGCCCCAGTACATTTCTCTTCTTCATATGCCTGCATGTTTCAATTAATTACCACTTTCAATCACCCAATCCCTGCACTGCCCGGGTCAGGTCAGTTTCTAGCAGTCTGTTCCATAGGAATTCAAGTACCAGCGTCCCTAGCAGCGGAAGAGCCCACGAACAGCCCCACGCAGAAAAAGAGAGAGAGACAACAACAATCTGATGCGGAATTAGAGCAAAGGGTGCAGCAGTCTGATCAAGCCAAGCCATTACGTGACCCACACCAGCACAAATCCAGAGCTGGCAAGTGCGTGGAGCACTCAAACAATGTTCACATGCTAACCCACAGAGACATTGCACCCACCTGCAAGGGGGCACTAAGTAGTTCCCTCCTCAAGCCAGATCACAAAACAATCCAAAACGGGACATTGAATGGGACTGGCCATCACTGCTTGAAACCAGCAGACCAGCATACAAGAAAGAGGTGTGGCATAAGACCTCTTTTGTATGTTTTCTTGTGTGTAACACCTCCTGTTGGAAAAGGGCAGGGAACGGCTGGCAAGCGAAACAGCTGAGAGAGCCAATAGAGGATGAAAGGAGAGGATAAAAGGGGACACACGAAGCAGGAAAGCGTGGGTTATTCGGGTGAGGTCACTGGAGGAAAAGAAGGATCAAGAGACCAGGCAGAGAAAGGACAGAGCAAAGGAGTGTGGAGGAGAATTGCTGAAAAGGTGTGCAAGGTGAGGTATTGGCTGGTGGGAGAAAAGTGGTACGTGGGTTTGAGTATGTGTGCAAGAGGAGTGAGTACGACTATTAAAGAGAGAGTAGGGAGTGAATGAGCAGATAACTGGGGAATTGAAAGGAGGGTGAAGGTGTGAGTGGAGTGAGATTAGTAGCGTCGAGATGGAAAGTAGCAGTATAGAGCGGGGGAGTAGCAGTGATGTGAGCAGGGGAGGGCAATAGCCGTGTGGAGAGGGGATAGTGTTTGGGCTGGGGAGATTAGTAGCAGTGTGTAGAGGGGAGACTAATAGTCATAGGCCCTCATTACAACCCAGGCGGTAAGTTCCCTACCTTACCACCATGGTGTAAACTGTGTTTACACCATGGTGGATGGCGGATTTACCGCCCCATTCCAAGGTGAGTGGGGCGGTAAATCCCCATTCCCCATTTACCCTTCCCCATTCCCATTTTTGCCCCTTAGGGCATAATGGGAGTGGGGAAGGCGTTAATTACGGCACCGTACATTACGGTGCCGTAATTAGCACCAAGGCGGGTTAGCGCCTTGCATTTTAACGCCTGCTAAAAGCAGGCGTTAAAATGGTAATCAGGCGTTAAGGGTTAATGGCGCCGACGGCGCCGTTAAACCCTTAACGCCTGGGTTGTAATGAGGCCCATAGTGTGGAGACAGGGAGAGTAGTATTGGTGAGGAAGATGAAGAGAGAGATTAGTAGGGAGTACGATCAGAGGGTGGAGGTAGGCAGTATAGAGAGGAACATCAGAGCGATAGAAGAGGATGTGTGTGGTAGAGAGAGGACAGACAGTGCGTGGAGTAGAAGGGAAGAGAGTAGGAGGAAAAAAGCAAGAATGACAAAGGGGCACAGTGAGAATACCAAGGAGCGGAAGGAAAAGACAAAGTTAGGCATGACTGTCTGATGTCATACTGCGTTAGGGAGCTCAGGTCAGGGATCACCTAGATTGTTCCCAGAGGGAGTTTTAGATAGAGAAGGTTAGCCTGTAGGCCATCACAACCAGCTGGACAATTATTTAGACTGTAGGGCCTATCAGTCTCTAGTAGCAAGCCTATGGTTGATGGATGTCTGGGCTAGGAAGGGAACAGCCATCACTTGATGAGTGAGAAAGAGGACTGCCCTTACTGATTCGTTTGCAGGGTCTCCTTGTTCACCTTCCCACTCCTTGCAAGGTATGTATTGAGGTCCTTTTTAGTCTGGCTGCAAGAGTTATCAAACCATACAGGTGTCTGTCCCTTTCTCTGTTTGGAGAGGGATGCTGGACTAGAGAAACGTGCATCAGGCGATCAAACTCAGCCAATACCTCATTTGTCCCCCTACTAAGATTGCATAGATGTTCAATAGAGGGGAGAATACAGTGGAAGATGGAATGTTTTAAGTCCTTGTGTCAAAATGTTATCCCATTTGACAACCCTTTTGTTGTTTCTAGTTAACCGAGGTCAGCATTCCAGCTGCAAATTTGCCCTGACACTTTAATTTCATAAGTGGTTTGTGGTCACTGTCCATACGGTCGAGGATTGAGAACTCGTCCACCTCACCATAATAGCTCATCGCCTCCAGGACAATCTATCCTGGACGAGCATTCAAAGCCAAAGAAGGGATCCTTCCCTGGTCTGTCTTGAATGCACCTTCCATTACAGACCCTGAGGTATAGGCCATAAAGAATTCATGCTGACTAAAGAGCATGTTTGTGTGCTTTAAGGAAGGCATGGTATCAACAGTGACAACATACACAAGTGATCACAGTTCAAGGGTGTTTATTGAACTTCAATTGGGTTTGAAAAACACCCTTCTAATCCTAAATCTAAAGATGGGAGCAAGCTACGACCATCAAAAAATCATAACTCAGTCCTAGTGGTGACTTGTCAAATAAAAGAGCCTATACTAATAAACCTTTTGCCAATCCTTACTTCTAATTACAAATGGTGTGGATAGCAATATTATACAAAAGAAAATTATTCAAGGAATGATATGGCAGGATAGTTGAACCGTTAGCTTCCCTTCCCCACGTTTTCAGCAAGGGACAAGGTGGCACACATTCGAGCTCAGCACATACTCTGGCTTTCTATCACGAGGATGCAGTTCAAAATCTCAGTATCAGGACCTTCTGTCCCAAAGTCTCTTTGCCATTCAAAGTCTCTTATTTCAGAGGGCCAGGTGCGACAAACAAACATTCAAAGGTCCTTTCTCTTCAGAATTCTCCTATGCACAACTTCTCTGGTGATTCACTGTTCTCCCCTGGTCCCCTTGCGCCGGGCTCAGACCCACTTTAACACAAAACCTTCAGTTGGTCTCCATTCCCTGGGCTCGGACCAAATCCATCTCATTTTCCAAACTTTCTTTACTATATCAAAATTGAAGACTTTCGACTGTGCGCAGGATTTTGCTTGACCCGTCGCAGGACTACACTGGTAATGTGGTCAATTATAATTAGAATTTTTTACAATTAGTTATTTATAATGTGCTTAATACAGAGAAGGTTTCTAAACGTGGATCCGGGATTTGAACTGTGTTGCACTACGTCGACTTGCTTCCAAGACAAGCGCATTGCCACAGAGCTTTACTACCCGTACCCATACAACTCCAACAACTTTATCAACTCCACTTGGCTAAACCAGAATTTACCGTTGATAAACTCGGTTACCAGAAGGGAAATAGTTTACCTTCTTTGAGGATCTATTTGCAGATCAAACGATTCCCTGCCAGATAACCAACTTCCATGGTTCCTGAACTACGACCGTGGTACATTACTTTTCTGATCCAACAAACCAAACCATCTAGAGCCCCAAATCCAGGCAGCCTTTCGAATAAGATGTTGAAGGAAAATCCAGAGGAATGGGCGATGGTGCTGGACTCAATCTTGAAGATGATTATGGCAACTAGGACCATCCCCCCGTCATGGAAAGGGGCGATTGTAGTACCGATCTTCAAGAGCGGGCACAGGGATGAACCTGGCAATTACCAACCAATCGCCCTGCTAGATAGACGTCCTGGGGAAAATCTATGCAACATGTCTTCTACAAGGACTCAAAGAGTGGGCATCGGAAAACGGGAGACAAGATCAGCTGCAGTTTGGTTTTTGCTAAGGGCCCTGGGATCTCTCCACCCCTATTCCTGCTCTCCTTACTGAAGAATAAAATGAGATAAACAACTCAAAATGTTCTATCTTGCATTTGTGGACTTTTCTAAAGCATTCAACAGTATTTGCATACACCTGCTTTGGGAGAAACAGAGGAGTTGGAACTGTCCCAACGACTTGATTGCCCATATTAAAGCGCTGCACAGGGATACCTTCTTCATGGTTTGGCTAAATACATTGGGCTTCTTAAGCGTTAAGATAAAAACGGTGAGTGGTGTAAAACATAGTTGTCCTCTTGCTCCCTATATCTTTAATCTTTACATCTCTACATTTATGGAACCTTGCAGAACTTTCCACCCCAAAATCGGAGGGGTAGAAATCACATATCTTCTGTACGCTGATTCTGGATGCGAGTTTTAGGCTTACCTAAGTCTATCCCCATTCAAAATATAAGAAGAGAACTGGGCCTAATTTCACCCAAGGCCTCTGTGGAATGGAAGTCACTAACATTCTTCAGGAAATTAATTGAATCTTTGATGTTATTAAAACCAAGATAGCAAACGGAATGAATGCAGCAGGCTCAGCATGGGACAAATCCTGTAAGAAACTAGGGGCTTCATATGAAGAGCTTCCGACAAACCCAGACAGAATTAAAAAGAAGCTCTGGGAAGAAAACTGGATAACCACCTGCAAAGCTGCTAATAAGCATAAATGTTTCCGGCAGCTGTGAAATGAAGCCAGATCCTATGGCCAAACTTTATCCTACTTGACGGAATTTCCAGATCCCGTCTACAGAACTCAGCTAATGAGGATCAGGTTTAACCTTTTTCCAACAATGGGGATACCATCGGCTAGATCGGAGGGGAACCATGTCCAATCTATTTGCAGGTTTTGTAGAATGACAGACACATTGGAGAATTTACACCATCTTTTTACATGCTGTCCAGGTTGAACTGAACTGAGATTAAAGTTCTTTGCACGGATTGTGGAGACAACCGCATCTTTATCAGCAGACGAAGGGTGGTCGATGGTTCTGAAAGGTGACCAGGTGGGAATTTTCATCACCGCCGTAAATTTCCTAAGAGAATGCTTAGACCAGAAAGGACCTGTATTATAGCAACTAACGAAACTCCTGGTCTAAAAGTTAAGTTGGACCGTGAACAAATTTGACGACCCCACACAAGGTCTATTCTTCTCTGTTTTGTGTTGGACAGAGTAATTTCTTTCCTTTGGGCTGCCAAAAGATTTTTCATTAAACTAAATATGCTAACAAAAAAATAATAAGAACAATAAGGTTGCAGGCCCGTTACAATGTGCCAGCCACAAAGGTACTGTTATACCGCGCCAGCACAATATCAGTGAATAAACCATGGAAAAATAACACGTTTTTCTGCCGATCTTACCTTTAGCATGGTAATGGCTATGATGAAAAACGAGCATAAAAGGCTGTGACTGGGAACGAGCAAAACAAAGGTGGGGGCAACTCGCTTCACGTCCTCAATGTAATCTGCTATTATGGAGCCCAGGCTCATTTCTGTGTACAGCTGCAGAATTTATTTTGCCCATTGCAGTTATTTTGTTGTTAATGCGATCCACAGCACTGCCGAGTAGCGCTTTCTGAAAGCCATCAAACATTTTACGGAAAAGGCGTTATGAGTCCAAGTAATTTCTGTTTACTCAAGATTAATGGGATTCATTTTTCAAATATTTCTTGGGCAAGTGTGAAAAGTCTCTGCGGGAACAGAAGCACTAGATCATTTTTCATTAGCAAGGAAATTAATTCTGGTGCAGAACAGGCAATGGAACTGACAGACAATTTCCATAGCTATCATTACTGGCGCCCGCACTTTCAAAGCAGCAAATGGGAAAGGTTGATGGCTTGTGTTTCTGATGTTATGAAATGTAAGCTGCAAAGGGTAAAATACAAGAAAAGGAAGCAATCCGTCACCATAAAAGGATTCAATTTTAGTCTGAAATGTGAAGGCTGAAAGTGAGGCAGCTGTCAAGGATGCGCCACTCGGTGAAATATTAGTTTCACCCTAGAGACGCATGACAAATATATTATTTTATTTTGAAATGTCCTAATGTATTGCAAAATCAAGCAAGAGAATGAAGACACAAAAGCAACCAAAATGTCTCAGCTAAGTATGTACTCTCTTCCACGACTGCTTCTTGTGTGGACAAGGAAATCCTGGGCCGATGTACAATGGACATTTTGAAGACCCTCCTGCCACAGCTAAAGCCATATTCTGGGACCTGGCATAAAGAGCATTTTACCTGTGAGCAGTCTCGGATTGGCCAGTAGGGCAAAAGGGCAATGCCCGAACCAAAAACGCTAAATGCTAGTATGGGCCAGTTTTTTTTATCAAAGTGGGCCACTTTTTTGGCCAATGTGGGCCAGTTTGATGTATTACTTCCCTATGTGGCTAGTAATTTTGACCACTGTCGCTGAATAAACATGCTTTAAATTACACAACTTGCATCACATTTTATCAAAAAGTCCCTGTTGAGTACTATTCAAACAGTCTGTCACAAACAAAATGTTTGGCCATTTGAAACTGTGGGACTCTTGTTTCATTCAATCCTGCAGATTCATCACTAAACCCCAGCCGAAAGTCTCCTCCCATGTGGCCCGGGGAAGGCAGCCGCTACTTGATCCTTGAGGCCTTATCAGCACAGAGGATCACATGGGATGAGATGGCTGTCAGGGGAAGTGGTGACTCCTCTGGCAGAGACGCAGTATTCATCTTCCTCTGAAGATGAGATTCCCATAATCCCCAAACACCTAATGGCATGCTGTCAGTGTATAAGTCCCTCCTCTAAAACTACCCAAAAACATGCTATCAAAAGGCATCTAACCAAAATACTTTGCGGGTGCAGGAATTAAATATAAAATCCTCCAATTGTCATGATCATGTCTTAAATAGAGATCCTAACCCCAATGTTAAAACACCAACCTTTTACACAACACCTTCTAACTCTAACAACTCACATTTTACAAAGCAAGCCAAACTATTTAAATATCAAAACGCCAAAACCACTACGGACTTCAGGATCCATAATGCCCTTGGTACTGGGACTAGGAAGAGGAGCTCAGACTTAGTAAGGAGCAACAATGCCATTGAGCAGAATGAGCAGTCTAGTTGTTACAGACTGAAACACTAGAGGCAGACATTTATTTATTTAATTTATTTATTTGCATTTTTAAAGTGCTCACACAGCCCGCGGGCATCGAGGTGCTGTTACAGGAATTGTTTGTATTAGTTGCGTAGTTGTTTGTCTTAGTTGCGTATCTATAACACGCTTAAATACCCAGAAGTTTCTTTGCGCGGACCCGGGGATTGAACCTGTGTTGCTTTGTGTCGTCTTGCTTCCAAGACGAGCACGTTGCCGCTGAGCTATCCTCCCGGGACATTTAAACTCGGGAATGAGTTGCAGCAAGGGGAAGATGCTGAAGGAGTTGCCGAGGCAGACCAGAGTGCTGGGTCTGCTGCAGTACCAGAAAGGAGAACACCAGCTGATGGCGAGGTGGGTTTGGGAGGCCTGCGTCATTGCAGGGTAAGCACAGGGGGAAGCAGTGCTGGGAAGAGAAGCCCAGCCAAGAGGGAGACGTGCTCCCATCCCGACATGTGGCGTTTCGCTGTGCAGGCGAGTGCTGAGAATCACAGAGCTGTCAGAGCACCAGGAAGCAGCAGGGCAGACTGCTGGATATACGCGGGAGCCAGCAGCGGGAGAAACAGAAGGCAGAAGGCCCACTGCAGCATCAGCGAAGGGAACAAAGACACTGAGGAAGACAGGTGAGTGTGCCTAACACTAAAGGTGACCCCAGGGCACTCCAAAAAGGACGTTTAACTAATCTTGAATACTGAAAAAATAAGCAGTACGAATGCGGCAAGAGCCCAATTCCCCTTACATGGGACACCAATTGGGGGAAACCTGTAGCCCACAATGCAACAGCCAACTGCTAAGGAGTAATAAAAAGGCAGCAAGGTTGCAACTCCCCTTACATGGGACACCAATTGGGGGAAACTTGTAACCTGCATTGCCAACAGCCAAAACGTTATGAAGGAGTAATACAAAAGACAACAAAGGCGCAATTCACCTTACATGGGACACCAACTAGGGGAGACCTGCAATCCACATTGCCAACAGGCTATAAAGGAGTACTACAGAGATGGCAGGGGCGCAACTCCCCTTATATGCGATACCAATTGGGGGCGATCTGTAACCCATATTGCCAAGAGTCAAGAGACTTTGAAAAGAGACAGCCATTGTTCAACCCTCCCCCCATAGGATACTGGTGTGGAGAATATTGGTACAACTATTGCCACTAAGCACAATTATAGTTGTATGTTTTACATCCTGGCAGGTGAGTAAACCAGGAGAGCAGGGCTCAAGTTGAGGGTACACGCAGGGGGACAGAGTCCACCCACTTTTTTCAGAGGGTGGACTCAGTAGCCCCCAGCTGAAATGAGAAACATTGAATGTCCTCTTTGAATTTATGAATTAAAGCCGACCTCGTGGATCGAACCGCAGTCCTCAGGTTTGCAGGAAAGACACTTCACCGCTGCACTATACAACCAGATGAAAAATAACAAATAACTAAAGGTGAAATATCTCATTTCGGTACTGCATGTTCCAGGGAAAACATTTGCATTGGTTCTTGGAGTTTAAAACATGCACACCTTTTAACGTTTTCAAAAACACTATTAGAAGAAAATATCCCCTCTTGGTTTTGTGTGTGTGTTGTTTTTATGAAAGACAAATACCATTAATTCTGTACAATTTTGGGTGGTTATGCAAAGTCAATTTTATGAAATGTGCATATTTCACCTTGATATGCTAATTTCTGGCGATGTCACATCCGATTGTGTTTGTTGACGAGTCCCCCCACTTTAATTTTTAGAACTTGACCCCTGCAGGAGAGGGACCAATGGTAGTTAGTCCTAGCAGGCAAGTGTACCAGGAAAGAAGATGTTGTGAAGCAGTCGGAATATGGCAAGAAACGTGGCATTAAAATAAGTAGTTGCTGTGCTATCCTGACACAAGTTTTTCACTTGAAACATAAGTGTGACATTTTCAGAAGTAGTTGCTGTGCTATTCTGACAAAAGTATTCTACTTGAAGAAGAAATGTGATATGCTGATAATTGCTTTACATCTCATGAAAAACAATTGCTTTGATTTATGAACTTGTGTTTTGCGAGCGAGACATTGGCTTTACCAAGAAGGATATTGGGAAGACACCAATTGCTTTTGATTTGTGGAAGAAGTATTTCAGAAGTGTTTATGTAAGAGACATTTTCTTTAACAAGCGGAAGGGCACATTTGAAGGATAATACTTTTTATGTTGGACTGAACAGAACTTTGTTGAATCAGCACTTCTCCAGAAGCATTCCTGCATTGATCCAGGGGAAGGGGGATCCAACCCTGGACACCAGGAGTACTTTCTAAACTTTATAAGTTTGAACTGTTACCTTACAGTGTTGAATTGAAGACAGTGTGAGGGTCAGATACCTTTGAAGATTAGGTCATCTTTCTTTAGTTTAGTTTGCCAGGTAGGGACATCCTCGTTACGGAACGATAGGCGCTTATCTCACCCTTTTTTCTTTTAATAAATGGCAAATATTGAGAAATCTTTACTTTTCTGTCCGACCCGCATTTCTGAACCGTCACAGTAAACATAAAAGGTGAGATCTTCTAAAAGTGGAGTGTGCCTGAACAAAGGAAGATTACTCTGGCCAGTGTGACATAATGAAGCAGTATAAAAATGTCTGGCTTTAGAATGTGGAGGTCAATTGAATCCAAGAGTAGTTTAGATTTTATTTCCTAAAGTAGAACTTACTTAGTTTACTTACTTCATTTTTCATATTGTGCCACATGCCCGGATGCCTCAGGGCACACATGGAACAAGGTACAAACAGACAACGGAGAAAGAAAGTGACAGATCATGGAGGAAGGAAGCTCTTCTACTCCTTTGTCAAAGAGGTGCGTCTTTACTGCTTTTTCAAAGTATGCCAAGCAGGGGATGGTCCTTAAGTTAATTTCAAGAATGCAGGGCCCAAAACTCAAAGCAGACGGCTCAAAATGTCTGCAGTTTGTATCGTGGTAGGGCTAGAAATTGAGCATCATTGGATCGTGATACTATTCTGACTGGAGCCTCCATGAGCCGATAGGCAAGATATTTAGGCGCTGAGCCATCGAGACATTTATTTGTTAGAGTCGAAGTCTTGTGGAGGATTTTATTCTTCACTGGGAGCAAGTGCAGATACCTCTTGCTGCAGTAATGTGATGGTGCTTGCCCAAACCTCTTATTTATTTATTCGTTTTTGTATAGCGCGCAACAGCCCCGAGGCATTGTGGCGCTTGTTACAGGAAAGGAACTTAGTTACAGATCATACAAAAGCATATTTACAATGACAAATATATACATACATGGTAATGATTGATGAGTTACAGAGGGGTGGGGGTGTGTTAGTTGACTTTTTTACCTAGGATGATAATCTCAGTCTTGTCTCCATTGAGACAAAGGCCATTAGCCGCCATCCAGACTTGGATAGTGGAGTAGATTAGGTGTAATGTGATGGCATCTTGGTTGTAAGAGCCGGATAGTGGTAGGAGTACTTGAGTGTCATCAGCATAGTTGGTATACGCTATACCTAGTGCGTCAAGTTTGTCGAAGAGAGGCTTTGTAAATAAGTTATACAATGTGGGGGCTGTGCAAGATCCTTGGGGGACTCCGAAGTGGATAGTGGCGGGGGCCGCATTGGCTATGTCAGAGAAGACTTTCATTGCTCTTCCTTCAAGGAAGGAAGTGATCCAGGATGCTGCTTCTTTGGAGAATTTAGCTGAGTGGGTGAGGTGTGCAGTGAGAGTTTTATGATCTACAAGATCAAAGGCAGCCGAGAGGTCAAGTAATAAAAGGGGTGCTGGGTTGCCGTTGTCCATGATTTGAGTGATTTGGTTATTGAGATCAACCAGGACAGTTTCTGTGCCATGCCCTTTGCAGAAGCTTGATTGTCTTTTCCCTAGGATGCAGTTGGTTTCAAGAAAGTGTTGGATCTGGCTGTGGGCTGTTTTGTACATCAAATAATGTTTTCGGAATGCCCTTGGTGAGGAGTAGCAGACTCGGGCATAAAGAGTAAACATAAAACAAAAGGGGTAGTACTGCTACTAATAGGCTCTAACCAATTGCTTCCTCAGAGGGAGCAAGCCATTTTAGTGAAATTGGGGAACCTTCGAACTTTAGCTCAAGGAATATATCCCACGGTTAGTTGCCGATTCAATTGTCAAGGAAGAAAAACTACACACACATAGAGGGGGCTGTTTCATAAAATAAGCTTAATTGTATTTAGGAAAAAAAATGAAATTTCCTTAAAAACCACCTGCATGTGAAAAACATTGCTGAACTGTAAAGGAAAACATAGATTGGTGTCTTTGGACAGAGGAACAGCATCAATCTTATTCTAGTCTGAGAACTAGTGTGGTTAAAGAAGAAAGACAAATTTACAACATAACTGAAAGAAAACATATATAGTATATACACCTCTTAGTTGGGCTGCTTTGTCCATAATTTTGAGGAAAGGGACAGTGGTTATGGGCTGGTAGTTATTGGGTTGAGCGGGGTCTAAAGTCGTTTTTTTAAGAGGGGGCGTACCCAGGCTTCTTTGAGGCTAGCAGGAACGATGCCTGATTTAAAAGATGCGTTAATGAAAGCCGTCAGAAGAGGGGAGGAGGAATCGGCAAAGTCCTTGATGATCTTAGGTGGGCATATGTCTCCTTTACACATGGATGGTTTAAGGTGTTTAAGGAGGTTGATGACTTCTGTTTCCATGATGTCTCTGAATGAGAATAGGTTGAGTGGGCTAGAATGAGTGAGGACAGTTTGCAGAGGCAAGTGTTGATGGGGCAAGGCATTGTAGTGACCCTGGATTTTCTTTTGTAAGAGGTCAATTTTGTTAAGCATGGCAGATTGTATACTTGCATACCAGGCCTCATCTTTGATTATCTCATCCGGGCTGGTGGGTGGAGAGATGAGTTTGTTGAAGATGGTGAAGATTTCCTTTGATTGGGAGTTAGCATTGGTACTACAGGCATTGAAGGAGTTAGATTTAGCTTTAGAGATGGCATTTTTGTAATGGTGGGAGATCTCGATAAACCTATCCTTGGTACTGATATGATATGATATGATCGTTTAATTTATATAGCGCCTATACACAACGTGTTTCAAAGCGCTTCAAGGCAAGGGAGGGAACAAGGGAAAATACAACCACATTCTTACAGGCCATGAACAGTAAGGATGTGAAATTAACTATCGTACTTGGCCTGACAACATTTCAGATAGTGCAAGAGCTAAGACATAGATAAGGAAAGGAGGGGGAGAGTGGGAAGGAAATGGAAACAGACTGGCGACTTCTGGTAGAGCTGGAGAAAAACAAAAGGTGAGGGAGAGGGGTGCAGAAAGGGAGGGGAGGAACAAAACAAGCGACTATCATACTAGGCCTGACGACATTTCAGATAGTGCTGGAGGGGAGGAAAAAGACAGTAATGGGAGGGTGGAGGAAACAGACAAGGTTGCTATCATATTAGGTCCAGGGACAATTCTGATAGAGTAAGTGCATAGAAGAAAGTAAGGGGAGGAGATAGGAAAAGGGAGAAGGGAAAGGAGGAGAGAAAAGAGAGTAAGCAGTCAAAAAGAGTGGAGAAGCAAGAGTGGAGAGCGAATACAATTGCAGAAGTCAGTAGTAACACATAATGTTGCAAGCCAGGATACAAGATGAAGATGGGAACAGCATGATTCAGGGTCACCATGAGTACAAGATGCAAAGGAAGTACAGCATGAGAGTTGAGAAAGAGTGACGCACCGTGAATGAATGAAGTCCATAAAAGTCAAATCCAGCATTGGCCACAAGACAGTGATGGTGAAGGAAGGCACCAGGAGGGCGGGGCTTGCTAAGTGGTGAAAAAGACAAGTAGGCAGGAAGGTACCTGGTGGGCGGGGCTTAGGCCAGGTGACCTAGATCCTGTTGCAAGGGTTGGCCTGCCATATTTTGAGGGCTTTCCGTTTGCTGGTGCATAGGGCTTGAAGTTCTTCTGTGAACCAGGAGTTGATATGCAGTGTTTTTTTTTTCCTTTTTACATTGAAGTGGAGCTATGGAATTGATAGCTTTAGTGAGGGTGTCCTTATAAATGTCTGCTAGGATGTTCGGGTCTTTGGGAAAGGGGGGTGATAGTTCAGGGACCTCCAGGTAAGGGCAGAGATTGTCCTTGTTGAGTTTTTTGAGCTTCTGACTAGGGCCTGTGGGGCATGTGAGAGAGTTTTGGTGGAGGTGGCTGTGGGTATTGTGAATTGGACACACAATTGTTATCAGTCCATGGGTATGTGGTGTTGGAAGTGACGGTGGAGGAGCAGTTGTGGTCGGCGACCCAGCCAAGGGTGCAGCCTTTTAAGTGGGTAGAACTGGTGACTTTTTGAAAGAAGCCTTGGTCTTTTAGATCTTTAGCGAGTGTAGCGGCAGCTTTTTCTTTGGGGTCGTTGAATCCTACATTTAGGTCACTGAGAAGTAATTGTCTTGGTGGTGCTTTTAATATTGTCACTAAGTAAGTGAATGAGGTGTCACTGGAAGTGAAAGGGAAGTCCTGGCGGTCGGTACAGGATGTGAATGTTAATGGTGCTGTTAGGTGACAGGGAGAGTTGGGCAGATAGAATGTCTGAGTTGCCTTCCCAAGGGTAGTTATTTAGCCTAAGGGATAAGTTTTCCTTTGAGATAAGAGCTACTCAACCTCCTATTTGTGATGGCCCGTCTTGTCTAAGGAAGGGATAGCCTGGTGGAAGGGCTAGGGCAATGGCGGGGCCAGAAGCCTTGTGTAGCCACGTTTCGGTGATGGCATGTAGGTCAAGGTTGTTAGTGATTAGAAGATCATGTATTTCTAGGTCATGTGCAGGACGGGAGCAAACATGGAGTAGGGCACATTTGAGGAGTGGTGTTTGTGGGTTTGTCTTTAATAGGGGTCTAGAGGGAGGGGCTGTAGTAGAGGTGGGGAAATACGTGCTCATGGTGAGTGTGGGTTCGGAAGTAGTGATGTCCTGTGGGGGGCAGGGCACTGATTTAGGGACATGGAGGTGGGTGTGGTGTGAGTGGTGATGGAGGTTTGAGCGGGTGCACAGTCTGCGATTCCTGAAATTGATAGAAGTGGGGAAGCAGGTCAGTTGCAAAGGTAGGGTAGTCTATGGAATCTGCTGACTAAGTGAAGTGGTAGCGACAATGAGGAGGCAGGCTCCGTAGTGGCGTAGAGGGGCCCATGGGTGGCCATATGTGTGGAATTATTGCTGGTGGGGGAAGGCTCCGTGGAGTGATTAAATTGTAATGACCATGTGCAGGAGGGGCAATTAGGGGGATAGTTACAAGGAGGGTGGCGATGGTATGGAGAAACGCAGTTGCCAAGATTAGGAGGGTGAGCCCATTTGGAGGGACAGGGCGGGTGTTGGGGGGGGAGTGGGTGTGACCCTGGATGGCATGGTGGTGTGGGTCAGAGTGCGGGCAATTGCAAAGGCAGCAAGGTATGAGGCAATGATGGACACAGTGCTAGGAGCGAGGACAGTACATGTAATAATTGCAGAGGTCCAGTGCAGTGAGCGCCGGGGATAGACAATGTAATCAGGCACAGAACAAAGTATATAGTTAATTGTGGTAAGGTCGGGTGCAATAAAAAGCTGTGAATAGACAGTATAAATATGCAGAGCACGCAGTGATACTTAATATTTGCACTGGCAGCAGGAAAAGGCGGCAATAGAGGGCACAATGCTAAGCATGGACTGTGGGAGCAGTAGTGACTGATACAGTAAATGCGGTTCGTGGACAGAAATATTTGATGCAATTTATGACAATCTAGGAGGCATAAATTCAGTGCATAGAAATATGCTAGTTCAACATAAATGCAGTGCTTAGAAATAGGCTGGTTTAACATAAATGCATAGGGATAGGCTAGTTCAGCATACACACAGTGGTTAGAAATGGGCTAGTACAACATAAATGCAGTGGGTCAATAGGCAGGGTGCATAGAGGTGGGCTAGTTCAGGTTTAAGCAATAGGTCATTGAAAAGGGTGTCTAGTATAGATAAGCTGGTTCAACAGTACTATAATATGCCATTAAACATGAGGGTAGGTTATTTCAGCTTCAGTCTTGAGCATTAAGCCAGAGAGCGAGGTGGTGCACGCACACAGGTAGGATTCAGTAAAGTGGGGCACTAGTATCAGTAAGGGTAGGGAGAGGAGTACTATGAAGTTCTAAGGTATCAGTTGGCAGCGGTGACACAGATTAGTTTGCGATGCGCCGAAGGTTTAAAACGGGGCGCAGTAGAATATTGGTTGCATGAAGGATTACAATAGGGGCTAGCAGGGTTGTAACGGTGCCATAGGCTATGTGTGGCATATGTACTGAGCGCTATGGCGACTCTGAATCTGCTTTCAAAATCTGCTTTTTTAAAAAAAAAATTACATTTTTGCAATATGAGGGAGGGAAAAGGAGAGAGAGGAGGAGCAGCAGCAGGGCAGAGGGGGATCGGAGAATCAGAAAGGGAGTGATGGGCAAGGAAGCAGAGGGGGAGCGGTGGGTAAGAAAGCAAGAACGCGGGGGCAGCCGTGTGCATGAGGGGGAGTAATGGACAAAGAAAGCAGTGTTGGAGCGGTGGGCCAGACAGGAGGGAGGGAGTTGTGGTCCAGAAATAGGGAGCGAGTTGCAGATTGGGAGAAGTGAGGGGGTAGCACGAAAGACTGGGAGAAAGGATTCATTACGTTATGTTGTGGCGCTTCTTTAGGCCCTATGAAAATTGCCTAGATCACGATAGCAATTCAGAGTTTTGTATCTCTTAATGTATTGTTTTAATAAATACAATGGGAAGTAATTAGACATTTAGGTTCTTCAGCACTACATATTTGCTATAGTTTTGCTATTCAATCTGTGGTACATAATGACAAGCTTGGGAGAAGCCCAGTGAAATCAATAGGAAGTCAATCCTTTTTGCCAAAGAACTGCACAATCCGATTACCAAGTGCAGCTTTCGGCTAGAAAACTTGCTTAATAGAAAAACAGAACTTCAACATATCTCTATGAATTCAGCTGGATGATTTTTTAAATTTAATTAATGAAAAGCAATCTGCGTCGCCTATGTAGTGTCGAGGTAAACAAAAAAGACGAAAGCAACTGGACTGATCAATTTGGCTACTTGGATCAGAAAACAATGACAGCCCATCCACTCCCCTTTGAAGGACAGCAGTGCTCTGAAGTCGATGTGTGCTAGTTACACTTCTACATTACAAGTACAGACATTTCACAGATGAAAGAAATACACAACACATTATTTTAGACTTTATTTGAACTCAAATATACCTATATACACACGATCAGCATTTTACCTTTTTAAAAAACTAGAATTACTGTTCTTTAAAATATAAAATTTAGCAGCATGAAACATCACTTAGATAAATAGATATTCAAGTACAATCACTTTAAAACAAATGTATTACTTTATAGTATTTTCAAACGCAAGCGTTTAAACATGCTCAAACCTTTATTAGTTTAAAAATAGAATTGCTATGGTTTGTTCAGATTTAAACTGTATTATTCAAGCGACTTATGCATATTTAGTTAAAAGCTAGAATAGTTTTTTCCTAAAACTTATTTAAATGTGTCGTCAGCATTGGCATTAATATGTGTTGCCGTTAATTGGGGAGTCAAAGGCAGTAAGATCCTTCATTAGTCTGTTTTTTACTATGGTCCTTCAAAGTGCTCTACTATCTAAGTAATGCATGCACACTAAATGCCTGAAATGGGGAGCCTGTGTGAGAAAAGAAGACTTTTCTTTAGTACACATTACCCTAGTAACCACTCCAGACTACAGTGCCATCTATAGGTATCTAATGGCATGGATTGAAAGCAGATTTACAGCTACGTACATATATATACATTTGGATTATACATTTGTAAAACTAGAAATTTTCCATATACATAAGTATGCTCCACACAATTCCATAAAAGGAGAGATAGGAGCAGTAAAGTGTTCGAAGATGCCATGCAAGACTGACCTACAGATCTGGTACCTCCAAGTGCAATATTCAGGCATGTTGCAATCATGGGGTGCAAACGTGTGATTTGTAGAAAGACGACATATGAAAAGGAAGTGCACTCGTCGTGCTTGCAATCTCAGAAAATGAAACTTGTTAAATGCGAAATCCATAAAATTGTTGCTAAACAACTTTCCAGATGTACGATTCTAGCGACCAAAAGCATGTGGTGTGCAAAAAGAGTCCATAACTTGACAGGAAAGACGCGCTCTAGTTTCTGTTTCATAATACTCAAGCAATTGAGTGTGATCCACACTCGCACAACTATTGTAAAGCAACAGCTGGTGGAAGCAGTAAATGTCGACTTATTTCAGCTCAAATATGTATAGATGACTTTTTATTGCTTCCTAGTCTTTTACTCTAGCCAGGGAAACTGCTGCAAGTCAATGACTCCAGCAATGTCTTTGCCTGCTGCTAGTGACCACCCATACAGTGGCCGCTTACATGCCTGCGATGATGACATTGTTGTGAGCCCAGTTACAAACAGTACCCACTTCAGAAAAGGCAACAGAAGAGCACATTACTCACATTTCTCTCACACTGTGAATCAGATGATAGCAAATATTCAGGTGACTCGTTTTCCTTTTGTGGGTTTGGCGGACTTTACCCAGGCATTGATTACACATCTAAAGTGGATCGAAATGCTGTTTTTAGACTTGTCACCAGATAGGCTCTCCATGAACTATGAAGAATTGAAAAGGTTGCACTTCAGATTCAGTATTGAAGTACTATGGTGAAAACGTTACACAATATCAAAGTTTGGAAGTTGCACTTCTATTTCCACGATAAAAAAAAATGTAAAAGGAATAATAACAATTTCCATAATCACAATGAAATAAATGCTGGCAGGAATCCTGAGGGTGAACATCATTTCTCTAGATCGCGAATGCTGAAGATGAAGCCAAGATCGGCAACCTTGACGAATGTGCACCACCGGCTAAAAGTAATCATAACCAATCATCTGTTAGCCTGAAAGAAAAAAAAAGAAAACACAATCCAAGAAAAGTTACTCATTTGTAGAAAATACAATCTCCAAGCTATTTCACCAATCACCAACCCGGTATTTAATTATCCTAAAACTTCTGAGGAGCTATTATGTAAGACTTATTGCTTCTACTAAACTATCACTCTGGTGAGATTATAAAATCCAGCAGTATTTTTATTATCAATGCTCGTGTGCATAACACTGCAGAATACATTCCAAACACTCCAACAGTTTTTATCCTTTGTGACAAAGTCACTGTACCCACATCATTCAAGGGACATTGGAGAACTCTGAGCATGTTGGTACCCTTCAGATAGACAGCAAGGGATCCATAGAGGATTAGAAAGCACCCACAACCTGAGAAGAGCAAAACATATGCTGCTTAGCTTGCCAGAGGTATGTATGTCCATGAATAGAGAAGGAGGCCCTGTCCAGCACACGCCCAAAGGACTAAGCAAGACATGACTCTAAAGCAACACATACAGAAGATACCAAAAAGGAGATCAGCACAGCAGCAGGGCTTCACCGGGCAAAACGAGGTCCAGGAGGTTGCAGCAGGCTTCTCTTCATGATTTCTTCTTCGGATGTTTATTCCAGTGGTCGACTCTGCCTGTAGTCCCAAGAACCTCGCGTTTTAAGCAGGTTTTCCCATTCTTGCACAGCCTAGGCTGTCAATCACACAGCAGGGTGGCTGTCCTTTCAGGACAGTCAGCCGGCCAATCAGGACTGGTTTCGTTCAGGCACTCCTAGAGGCAAAGGACAGGGGAGTTTCGGGAACCTCCCTCACATCCTGTCCTTCCAGACACACTGGAGCCAGAAGCGGGCTTCAGGGCTGAAACCCACCAAAGGCAAGAGAAACAAAGGGCTCAAATCTGTCACAACGCACGGAGTAAAAGACAAGAAAGACCTCACAAACAGAAAATGGTGAAAAAAAGACGACAGGGGCCATTTTGACAAAATGGCCCCTGTGTTGTATGGGTGCTGTACTGCAGCTGAGGGTTCAGCCTGTGGTAGAAAAGCACAATGGGACGAAAAAGTAAACCACTGCCATCAGCCAGTAGTGAGGGTAACAAGAAATATTACATGAGAAAGTAGGATTAGGGGCTACTCAGTAACCCCCCAGCACTCCACATAAGATGGTGTGTGCTAGACCTACAAAGAAAAAAAGTAAGACACATTTCATCTTACTATTCTTGGGAACTGTAGTTCACCAAAGAAAAGGTATTTAAACCTTAAGAGAAATCCAAAGGATTTCCCAGTGACACTGCAATGAGGGTGCTGTGTGTCACTATACAAAAACCAGAGGCCTATGGAGTTTGTCAGACTCCAAAAAAAGTGAAATCATCAAATCCAAATCAGGGAAAAACACATGAGTGAGAAAAAGGTCCCGCTCACTCAGGAGGTTAAAATTAAAAAGACCTAAGTGCAGCAAAAGAGCTGGGGGTCTCTAAGTTTGAAGGGAATTAGCACAAAAATGAAAATTCTCCCTAACATTCAACTCTTACCGTTGAAAATTATACTTGAACATAAAGCCATGTGTCGTGATATACAAAGTGCCAATTTGCCAATTAGGGCTTTAGATGACAGCATTAGCCGCTGAAAGCCAATAGTTTATTCAAAGTATGTGCTAAATGCTGAAAGAAATGCTAAAAGTAAATGCTGAAAATAATGCTAAATGCTGAAAGTAGCGCCTCCATTACGCTTTAGTGAGCTACAAGGAATATGCAGGCCTAGTAGGGGTGGCAGGTCACATTATGCATGGTGCAAAGACAGGCAGGGCAGAGGCCCCAGTTCTGTAGCTAATAGAGACATTATTGGAGGGTTTGGAGCATTATAGCACCTATATAGCGCTTAGATCTTTGAAGCGCTATGGGCACTAAGCTATGAGGGCAGGCCTGGTATAGCTTGCTCAAATGGGGTTAATTAATCTTGGCTTCTGTTAGAATATTCTGCCTTTCTAACTGTAGCCCTGCATGGCTTTGTAAACAAATCCTGTTTCCCTGAGAAGGCCTGGTACGGCCTTGCCCACACGCTGATAAGGACATTCCAGTGCTTTCGCGGAGAGGGCTCCAAGGGAGCGGTAGGAGCAAGCAGGGAGCATCTCAGAGAGAGTTGGGTTTTTCCATGAGCAAGCCTATATTTTGCACAGGGAAAGCTCTGGAACTGTGCGTCATGGTGACTGACAGCACAAGATTACAAAAATGCATGCCCACATGAATCAGGTGGGAGATCGATCCGTGGACTTGGTCCGAGCAAGAGCGAGTGTCCGGAACCTGATGCTCTGTCGGCACCCTGCAGCGCTGTCATCTGAGCGGGGCTGGCAACAGCTAGTTTATGAGGGCCAGGGTCTCCCAGCGCTGATTGGAGGGGCGTAAAACTGTGTTTCTCTAGTTTTTCCAAGTTCTATGTTTCTTTATATTTTGTGTTTGCTCTAATGAGCTTTGTAATCTTCGCTAATACTTGAATTCCAAAGTGTTGCTAAATTCACTGTTTATGCTTTTTTGTCTAATAAATGCTAAACATTTTGAAGGTGTCATTTTTCACTAGCATGAGTTCACTGCTTAGCACAATGTATTTTGGGCTGAATTGGGTAATTTTTGCTCTCAAGGGCTGGTTCAGAGGAAGATTTTCCCCTTTTCAAGACATTTGGTGGCAAGCTTTGGTGGGATCGTGCAGAGCAGTGCCTTGCTATGAAATGACAAATTGTGTGAGAGAACACAGTGCAGATTGAGGAGCAGGCTGTCGCATTTCCTTGGTCGTCTCACTGCAGCTCTGAGACACCCAATAGACAGCACTTTTGTGTCGGCTTGCCGCGGCCAATAGCTTGTGTGGTTAAGACTTCCCCTTCAGTAAATCAGTCGTGGCTGACTTACTGCTTGGGAATGAAGCCAGGGAGCAGAAGGCAATGAACAAGCGGGAAATGGCTATGTTTAAAGCGCTCCGATGAATGGTGAAGAAAGATTTATATTCAATTAGGAAAGAATTTTTTCATGCGGTTTCCCTTGACAAAGTTGTAATTTGGATTGCAAAGTGAGACGAAAGTTCTTGCTCTATTCTGGCATGAGGGCAGAGAAAAGAAAAAAGTTGCAAGTATTTGACATACAAATTGTGAATAGTGACTTAACATTGAGATCCAGCCCCAGTGTGCTAGCGAGTGGAGGGGCTGTAATGTAAGGAGGCGAAGGTTTGCTTTTTAAATTTATGCTTTTTGAAGTGTTGACATTCCTGAAGATAACGTGGGAATGAGCCGAGTTTAGGAGAAAGAGTAACATCTGTGTTGAAAGCCTAAAGGGTTTGTTTTTTGGTAAATGTAAATTCCATGTCCTGGTGGTGCATTCCGTTTAAGGAAACACACTAAAATGGCTACATTGCATTTTAGCTGTGCCATGCTTACAATGGGTGAGAGACTCACTTGAAAACAAAAGTGAGTGAATGGTATTTGGATTTTCGATTTTTGTGTATTGATTTGGAATTGCAGAATCAGTTTGCAATGGTTTGGGGAAAAAGACAATTTATATTTTCTAAATTGCCCCTAAATTGCCCCTAGAGTATGTGACTGTTCCCACGCTATGCCATGGATTAAAGTACTGTTGCTAGTAAGTGATGTATGTTTTGGAAATTATAGTGACATGTTCACTGTGATACATGGTGAAAAAAGTTGTTGACAAATTAACAGCCCACAAGCAATACAGAGTGTGGGTTATTCATGCAGAAATAGTGCAGGGAGCTGCACTAAAAATGACACTAAATGCACTATGGTTTGGCGCTGTAAAGGAAATAATTGGTTTTAGTTTGGCAATGGTACAACAGAATGAAAAATCTGTGTGTGATAAGACAGCACAAAGATTCAGTGGGTTGCGGGTTCTTTTGAAAGATCGCACATTGCATTGGAGTGAGTTTGTGAAGCCAACCTACAAAGTCACCAGAAAGAAACATGATTTTACATGGGACCTAGAGCAACAGTCTGTCTTTCAGCAGGCTAAGGACGCTTTGCAGAATTACATCATACCGGGCCCCATGATGAAAACTGATCCTTTTGAACTGGAAATTGTTGTGTACAATGAATGATGTTGCTGTGCAGAGCTTGTGGCTTGAAGATATGAATTGCAAAGACATTCCTGTCATGGGCTTGCTGAAATGGCTGTGGGAGGAAGGCAGGAAAGCAGAATGCCACACTCCTGTTCAGTGAAATGGTGTTTACAGAAGCTGGCAGATATGGGAGCTTTTTGAGTTGCTGAAGCAGCGCTGAAAACAGTTAATCTGGATGAACTGTCTGAAACGAGTGCCTTCCATTGAAGCCGCCCCAGATTATGAATTATAGGCAAAGAGACAAGCTTGCCGTGTGAGTATGGCGCTGCCATGTGCACAGGAATGATAAACAATGGCCGACATTCCTGCATTCCATCCCCTGTGAGAGACACTGTCAGTGTGAGCAAAGAAAGAGGTGGGGCTGTAAAGCCAGAATGCTGAAACTGAACTGAAGGCAATAATTGCTGTGAGCGAGGAGATGAAAAAAGAGCGCAATCTACCTTACACATGCTGATGTACGCATGCTTTCTGACACTGGCATGCAATAACAGAGCTGATCAGAAGCAAGGAATTTGCCCAGTATCAACACTGGAAGAAAAAGAAATGCTGCATGCAAATGGCAGGCTGGGCGCATCACGCATCTGAACATTTGTGGAAACTCTGCACCTGTGAATGGGCTAAGAAAAGACAGCTGCCCATTTCAAGAGACATTGCCGTGCAAGCTGCATCCCCGTGCCCATGTGATGTGAAGTGAAGAGACATTGCCATGCAAGCTGCATCCCAGTGCCCCATGTGATGTGAACTGAAGTAAAGCGCTGTGCACTGGAGAAGAAACCTCTAGGCGCTTTAAGAAGTGAAAATACACAGCCAGCAAAATACAAGCTTCATTGCCAGGGCTGGAGTAACTGACAAAGATATTATGGCGTTCCAGATGGAAGCAAAACTGACAAAGGTAGCCGTTTTGCAAGAAACATGCAGAACTGAGTATAACATGAACACTGCACAATAGCCATGATCCAGAAGCTTCACGGCTTAGTGCAAGAATGAATGATTTGTTGAAGCAACAAAAGAAACTGATTCAGACTATCGCTCTAAAGGGGTGGCCCAAGAAATCAGCGGACACCCTTTGGGAAACTGACAAGTGGAAAACCAGAGGCTTGAAAGACACTAGCTGTATGGAGAAAAATAAACAAAGCTGCTTGTGCAACTGCAGGCGGTATTGGACTGAAGGACTTTACCTTTGAACAATGGAGTGATGCCAGGAGGGCAACCTAAATCAAGATCATGAAACACTGAAAGCAAGTTGGCGCCTGCCATTCGTGATCGCTTTGGTGACAAAGAAAAGCATTGATCCATTGAGAAGTGCGACCTGGGTACTTATTATATGCTTTTGTAAAATCACAGATCAGTCTGAAGTACCATTGACCAACTATGATCGCATTGCACAAATGAGTTGGTGATTAGGCAGTTACACCCCATATGGTTGTGTGTAAATAAGCCCCCAGTAACACACAGAAGGGTGACAAATAATTGCAGTAGCAATGATATAGTGTGTAGTTACCTGATGAGACTTCTGAAAGTGGGGGAGTATTAAGGGAAGGGGTGGATAACGCTGATATTGTAGTTTTGATGACATCCTAAAGTGGATAACAACGATATAGTACTTTTGTGAAATCCTAACATTTCTGTTTGTATTTTGCCTAGGCAAAATAAACCAAGACAGTTGCGTGCCATGATTGGGGTAGACGTGTGCAATTGCCGGGTGACACTGATCAGTCAAGCAGACGCATTCTCAGAGAAAGCGGGTCACTGCGAGGTGCTATGTGAACTTTGAACCTGTCCTGCACCCGACCTCAATGCTGCTAACGTGCGTGACGACATATGTTCTGCAACCTGCGAGAAGTGTCCAACAGAGTAATAACTTTTGCTGAACTGGCACGGTGCAGACTTGGCTAGTTATCAAACATTTGATGCTGCACATTCAAATGATTCAGTTGCTGGAAATAACCCATTTGATATGTTTTGCCTTTCTTGTTTAAAGGACTATGGACAATGGGTTGTGGACTGTGACATCATGCACCACAAACCGCTGTGGGAAATAGCACTTGATTACTAACACTTGAAAAAAAAATGCCTTTTAAATGCACTTTTGAGATGAATCTGAAAAAAGCGAAATGTTTTGCTCTTCCAACTGAATTGTTTTAACCAGAGTTTTTGTTTTGAGAATTACTACAGTAAGCATAGCCAGGAAAATGATTTATGAATTGTTGGGGCAGCAGGATTATGCAAGCAGGAGTGTAATATATTTTGAGATAAAATTAGTGCGCACATCAAAGTTAGCTGTGCGTAGGTTAAGGTTCTTAATTTGAAGGAATGCTGCCAAGGATATGAGCTCTAATTTGAGATGGTAACCTTTGAAACACTTGATACTTTTACAGCCAGCCTTAATGCGGGTAAATGAAACCATGACTGACTTGATACTTGATTTTATGACACAGTGTGTGCACACGGTTTATGTTAAAAACCAACAAGTTTTATGTTTTTTTGGGGACGGCTATCTCCAGCACACTGATGCAAGGAGTCACATTTTGATTGTAGACATTTAGAGTAATTCATTAGAAAAGCGCTACAATTGAGTATCCACATGGAACTGCTAGCGTACTGGCCTGGCACATTGTCGGGCATCTTTTGTCACTGACTCATATGATTGGTGCTTATGAAATCCTAGGCCCAAACGTCTCAGTGAATGGATCCAACGATTTATTTGATGTTTGAGGTTTTTTTTCTGACCAAAGAACTGCCGCGAGTATTCTCGCCAAGATTTTGTGGACTATAACTTGACTAAATGCATTTCATACAATTGTACAATGAAACAGCCACTGCCGGATGGTAGTATGGTGTTTTTATCTGAAACTAATATTGTGTATGGTAGGCATCCCACTTGGAGAAGGATATTCTCCAAGTCACACAAGGTAGAAACTGTGAACATGCTAGATTTTCCAGTAGTTAGACAA